>NC_139959.1:5364585-5458692 GCF_963454915.1 Gymnoscopelus microlampas | reverse complement strand
GTTCCATCATGTCGCAAATATTTTGTGTGAACTAGGTTTAAAGTCTTCATCGGGCTGTGTTTGCCAGATCTTAGATGAAAGAAGAGGTGATCTCATTTCTGACATATTTACTATGTGCTTACAGTACATCTTGTACAGTACATATACGAATGGCTTATTTGAGGGTGGGTAGATACTGTGAACCTAATAAAGACCAAGTTGTATTGAACATATGACTAACCTTTTCCAGTACGGACAGACACACCCTCTTACCACGGACAGACAGTGTTCACACAAGAGATGTGCTGTGTGGCACAACGTGCACACACACAGTGGGGAAGTCACACAGACACACCCAGGTTGTGTAACCTGAGCCGTCCACACCTATCCTTACTTCTCTGTGTAAATGATTCACCAGGCTGGAAGTCATGGGGTTCATATGATCATCACACTGGTCTAACTTCCTCAGAGGGCTCGGAAGTGAAATGATGACTTATGACCATTGCATAAGCTATGTGATACATTCACTATACAGTACGTGCTGCGATTTCCGTGAAATTTGCACGCACATTCCCGCTAGGCCGAGGAAGAAACTTTCAAACATCTTTAACAGCCTTTAACAAATTAGCCTGCTATAACAGGCCGATTAGAGTTTTTACCTATAACTGCACCGATCTGCGTGAAACTTTGCACTCACACTCCCTAGAGGCCAAGGAAAAACCTTTGCACTGCATTTTTCCACATCTGCCTTTTAGAGCGCCACCAGGAGGCTGCCTTTTGTAAAACGACTTTTTTGATATTACTCCTTCAGATTCTGAACAAAAATCATGCATTTTTCACATTGGCCTGTTACAGCACCACCATCAGGTCTAATTTAGCAAAACACATTTTTGGAATAAAATGCCTCAAATCATGAATTCAGTGTCCGATTGCCGTGAAATGCCTAAGAGGAAATGGCACCCTTTTCACATTAGCCTATTATAGCGCCGCCAGGAGGCCACAATAACCTACCTGACCTGGTGGAGACCTGTGCTCCGAGCAGCATTTTTTCTAGTTAGTTATTTCGCTGTTTTCAGAGATTTGGTGTATAGGGGGAAAAAAGAGGGGACCATGTATAGACTGCTGGGGGACCCCGTCAACGAAGTATATCGGGTTAAGTTTTTAAAGATGTCCATACCATACTGTACTTGGCTCAATGCATTTTGTCTGTGTGTTGTTTTTGACATTGATGGCAGACTGAAACCAAGCCGGTGAAGATGATGTACCAGAGCGCTAAGTTCCGCCTTGCCTTCATCCCTGATTTGAACTGTCAGGTAATCAATCAGTTATTCTTCCTTTTATTTAGATCTGTGTAAACGCAAAAGGACACTTTGGTAGGTTTGGGTTGTACCATAATGTAGCTCCAAATATTGGTGAGATATTGTGCTTGTACCTCTATGAGTGAGTGACAAATAGACCCTCCTTGATTCTCCACATAAAGTAACGCAAGTGTCAGGTTTTGTGATGTTACATATTGGCATTATCTGCTTTATTTGAGTTTGTTTATGTGCTAAAAGAGTGACTGAGGGCTGTTGGGACTTTTGGGACTCTTTGGCGATTGGTTCATACTGGATTATCCCGATCCCGATTGGGTCGTTTAGATTTGCAAATGAGAAGAAGTTGCCTTTTACAGCGTCACCAGACCTGAATGCGAGGCTAGCAATTTCAGGGGCTGGAGCCAGGCTAATGGTGAAGCACACCCTTGAGTGTAATATTGCTTAAATCAATGACACAACTATTGAAGATATCTCACCAATATTTGGAGTTACATCAAGGTAACTACACAACCTACCTGTAAACCTCGACCAAAGTGACATTTTGCTTTAAGAAACAAGGAAATGGCTTCTCAGCTCAACCAACCAAGCAGTTTTTTTTTATTGTGATACCCCATAAACCATAACCACAGGTGATTTGATTAATCAGTCCATAATTAGTAATGGTTTTCTATGTTATGTAAAAACATATTACCTTGAGTTTTGATTAATTTGTGTCAAATTGCTTCTACATTATTGTTTATTGGTTGTAAGCAGTATGGCCCACTGTGTTTGTTAGGTCCTGGAGCTGCCTTACACAGGGAAAGACCTGAGCATGCTCATCTTTCTGCCTATTGAGATGGAGGACAATACGACAGGCCTGGAGAAGGTAGGACACACCCGCGCAGATTTGGGGGTAGCTATAAAGTCAATTCCCTCTCTCCAATCTCTGATAATCTAACCCATTATATCCCCAGCTAGAAAAGGCTCTGACCTATGAGAACTTTGTGGACTGGACCAACCCAGACATGATGGATGAGATGAAGGTTCAGCTGGGTTTGCCTAAATTCAAGTTGGAGCAGACGGTCGACATGAAGGAGGTCCTGACCAAGATGGGCATGGTGGACGCCTTTGACATCGCACAGAGCGACTTCTCCGGTACGTGCTACACAGTACCACTCACAGCACAACCGATGGGCTTGCAAGTTTGACACACAGCAGTGGTACCAGTACAGCTGGACTTAATAGGTGGACCTAAAGAAAATAGACAAAATAGAAAATAGAACACTAGCTTTATTGTATTATTATTGGTTTGTGTGTCCTATCAAGCCTACATGGTTATCCAAATAAAGGGAAATATGGATTTAATATTTAGACGCACATATGTCTTTATTGCTACCACACAGGCTAATGCGTTTCATCAGGAGCCTTTTTCATAGAAAAAAGTTTACATATTCTATACACGTTTTACTCTGCTCTGATGAAGGCTTCTGCAAAAACACCTTAGCCTGAGGTAGCAATAAAGACATGCATCTGACTCATCACCTTTACTAAATTACTTTGTTGGAAATATTTGCTGGTTAGATATTGTATGCCTTTCATCATAGTCAAACCTGCAACCTAATATTGTGATTTGGCAAGTCGCAGAATGTTGTTGCAGAGACTTGACACTTGCTTGTGATAGGTAACACACTAAATGTCACCGCACCACGAACAAAATGTTTATTTTACAGCTTACCATAATCACAGTAATCCTTAATCATATTCCATCATATTCAATACAAAATCACTGTATTTTATTAGATAGTATAGCTATTTTCTCCAGCTCCCTGCGGTGCATGAACCCCCCACCACTATTGTGTGGGGTGGGTCTATGATGGACCCACCACGCACAATAGTGGTGGTCCCCAGGTTGCTCTTAGTCAGGATGGTGGTCCCTGGGTCAAAATCTGTTGAAAACCCCTGGTGTAGACAGTAAAAAAAACATCCAGTTTTCTAAGTCTACAGGTTTTAAGGGGTTAAACGATGTGTCCTTCCTCTTGTCTTGCCCTCGCGTCCTCTCCAGGCATGTCTCCAGCCAACGACCTGGTGCTTTCCAAGGTGGTTCACAAGGCGTTCGTGGAGGTGAACGAGGAGGGAACGGAGGCGGCCGCCGCCACCGCCGCCGTCATGATGATGCGCTGCGCCATGATCCCCGCTAGCTTCGTGGCCGACCACCCCTTCCTGTTCTTCATCCGACACAACCCCTCCATGAGCATCCTGTTTGCGGGCCGATACTGCTCCCCTCCGGCTTCTTGAGTTGGTTTCTCAACTCAACTCTGGTCCTGGTCAGCTGGACCATAGCCTCTCACACCAGACAACTTATTCCACAATCTCTGAAGTTCTGTAACTACACGTCCTGAAAGCTGACAACGCAAGCTGTCATCTGTTTGTCATTTCCATTCACGAAAATGTATCTTCATATCTTTTAAAATGAGCTTCTACATGTAACCTGAGTGAATACTTCTCTGTCCCAGACTTAATCAATTCTGGAGTGATTATTTTGCCTTCTTGTTGATTTTTCCTAAAGGGCAGGCCTGCAAAATGTTTCCACAAATGGAAGATTTTTATTAACTACTCAATTCCTTACAAACTCTGCCCCCTGACTGAATCCCACTCCTTCCTGCCTTATCCCACCCCTGTTTATTATTATTACTCTCCGCAAGGAGAGTATTGTCTTCACTTTCTAAATATGACACACCGATTGGTCAAGCCTCACGTGACACGTGACAATACGGTGAAATACTGTGATCTGATTGGCTAGTGACGCATAGCGGCCTATAAATACATGGCGTCACTTTGACAGTGTCTGCGCCACTGTCAAAGTGAGGTAAGACAGGAACCATCACGAAATGGCTGCATGGCTGATACATAATTGGCAGATAGGACAGATAGGACACTTATATAGACAGGAGGGATATGACACTTACACAGACAGGACGGATAGGACACTTACAGTGTACAGACAGGACGGATAGGACACTTATACAGACAGGACGGATAGGACACTTATACAGACAGGACGGATAGGACACTTATACAGACAGGACGGATAGAACACTTACACAGACAGGACGGATAGGACACTTACATAGACAGGAGGGATATGACACTTACACAGACAGGACGGATAGGACACTTACAGTATACAGACAGGACGGATAGGACACTTACAGTATACAGACAGGACGGATAGGACACTTATACAGACAGGACGGATAGGACACTTACACAGACAGGAGGGATAGGACACTTACATAGACAGGACGGATAGGACACTTATACAGACAAGACGGATAGGACACTTATACAGACGGATAGGACACTTATACAGACAGGACGGATCGGACACTTATACAGACAGGATGGATAGGACAGTTAGAACATAAGAATTAGAACATTCCCAACATTCCCAACACAAGTCTGGTAAGAGTGAGGTAAGACAGGAACAATCACGAAATGGTTGAGAAATGGCGGATACTGTAACAATTGGATAGGACACTTACACAGACAGGACGGATAGGACACTTACATAGACAGGACGGATAGGACACTTACATAGACAGGACGGATAGGACACTTATACAGACAGGAGGGATAGGACACGTATACAGACAGGACGGATAGGACACTTATACAGATAGAACATTCCCAACATTCCCAACACAAGTCTTCTGGCGGAGAGTTGTGCTCCGAGGAGCACTTTTTCTAGTTTTTTATTTTTATCTCTTCTTCTCTTCTTTCTTTCTTTTTCCTATTTCTTAACTAAATCTTAGTTATCCTTAATCATGACGATCTGCTTTATCTAATTGTATTTTCAACGGTGTTCATTAAAATCCATATACTGTGCATTTTTGTGAAATAACACACAGATACTGCTATATTGTCTTCTTTTTACTTTCTTGAGTTTTTTCCCCTAAAACAGAGATAAAGGAGAAAAAGTAAAAGGGGGGGGGGGTACACATGAAATGTATTCTTTTCCCTGATAAAAAATATTTATTTAAACTGGAATGCAAAAACAAATGCTCAAATAATTAAAATAAAAGGACGATGGATAGGTGAAAAACAAACATTGTGAGTAATGCGTTCACTCCATATTGATCAAAGATGAAACAGGAACATGTTTTAGTACTGTTGTTGTTTTGTCACAAGATGGGGCACTTTCCTATCATGAGGTCATCAGTGGTGGAAAAAGTACTAAAATGTCTTACTTGTAAAATGATCAATACTGCCATGTAGAAATACTCTGTAAAGTACGAAAAGAAAAAAAATACTCATTATGCAGAAATGTCCATGACATGAAGTCCTTGAAGTCTGTACATGAATGTTCATGTACAGACTTCAAGGAATAAGAAACCCTATGCATGTGGACCCCACTTTCTATCTAGACTAATTGAATGAAATCCATTGGCAGAATCCGCCCTCATAGGTAGAACAAAAGTGTGGTGTGACCGTGACCTTAAAGAGTATTTCTACATTGCAGTATTGATACTTTTGCTTAAGTAAAAATACATTAGTACTTTTCCCACCACTGATTCTACCTAGAAACACCACTTTACACATTAGACAAACATTCAGGAGCATTAGAAGCATGTGGCTGACTTGAGAGATGCACTGCATGTATGCCTATACATGGTACAGTAGCACCCCCTAGAGGATAAAAACTAAACTGTAAACAGTCCTTCCCATTGAAAATGGAGTAACTATTTCTAATTTGCAAAACTTCTACCCCACTACATCCCAGAGGCAAATATTGTACTTTTACTCCATGACAATTATTTGAAGATATCAATTATTATTATAAAACATACATTAGCCACTTCAGCCCTATGTTATACCTAGGCTATTTGAAAACAGCCAATCTACAAGCTCACAATGTTGTGACGCGTTGTGAGCTTGTAGATCTGCTATTTACAAACATTTTTGTTGGCTACTACTACTTTTGGTACTTCAAGTATATTTTGATGCCTATACTTTTGTACTTTTACCCAAGTAGCATTTTGAAAACAGTACTTTTACCCAAGTAGCATTTTGAACACAGGCCTTTTACTTGTAGAGCATTTTTATATTGTGATATTGCTAGAAGGACGTACAAGTAAGATATTGCAAGGAAATGGGCCATGTTATTCTTTGTACATGGAAGTGATGGAGTGGAAAAGATACAAAATCAACCCAGTAGATGGCAGTAGATGTCATCTAGCACCTGTATTGTTACATCCATCAGACTTAACATTTTGATTTGAAAACATATGAATTAAGTCAGAGGAAACACAAATTATAGACACTTCTTTATTTACTGCATAAAAGCACATTAATGTACCAATGGGGTCAATCAAAGTAAAACAACAAAAAAAACACTAGGAAATATCGCCTTATTGTCTTTGGTTAACTGATTAGGCAAATGGTTGAATTATAAATGATTTGGATATACAGGAGGACATGTAAAAGCCATATTATAGAGTACTGCATAGGCCATAATTGTAGACGTACAGTACATTCAGTGCCTTATGTTGACATTAAGCAAAACTTGGGTGAAGTCAAGTGACTGGGCAGCTTCTGCACTAAAATACTGTGTGTCAATTGTGATGACCATCCCATTAGTTGTGTGTTTTGGTTTCATTCCAATAGGCTCTATGCACAGCAGCCATTTTGGAGAAAAATTGGGCCTCTTCTGACTTCCTTCACATGTGTTACCAATGATACTAATGAAGGCTCTGTTCCATTCTGGTCAAACAGAGTCAGGGTGCTGATATTGTGCATGTTGGCTCACTAGAAATACTAGTGGGTCTCAAAGTGTGGTCCAGGGACCCTCATGGTTCCTTGAGAGGGTGTAACTAAGAGTGTACAAATGGAACCAAACGGACCCTCCCGGGTCCGTTTGGTTCCATTTGTACACTCTCAGAGTTATGGGGGTCCTTGAAATTAAAAAAGTTTGAGAACCACTGTGCTACACTAAATGGAACAGAGCCTTCATTAGTGTCATTGGTAACACCTGTGAAGGAGGCAAGGAAGGGGCCCAATTTCTGTCCAATGTGGCTGCTGTGCATAGAGCCTATTGTGTTCTTTTCTGTTCCTGTGGAGGAGGAGAGAGGGTCAGCCTGCTGAGGTCTGTCTTGAGGATGAGACACACCTGGTCTCAATCATCCCCTTGGGTATATAAGTAGGCTATCTCCCACTCTTTTCTACTAGGCAACATGTCTGCTTGGTTATGTTTGTTTCGTTTCATTCAATTTCTGCACAAACAGTCAGTGCACTTCACAGACACTCTACTGATCTCACTGACGACGATACACACCTCATTGTATTTTTAAATATATTTTGTCTTTTCTTGTAAGAAACAAAATAAATGAACACTGAGCATTCAGTGTAATTCTGTTATTGAGTTGCCTGGCACAAAATAATTTCAAAGCCTAATACATATGTCCGCAGCCTAATACATATGAATTTGGGGGTCTGGGAGTTGAGAACCAACTCAAGGAGGGGAGCAGTATCGGCCGGCAAACAGAATGCTCATGGTGGGGTTGTGTCGGATGAAGAAGAGGAAGGGGTGGTCGGCCACAAAATCGATCATCTCACTATTCTCGCTGCCAAATTTTGCGGGAGCAGCGGTGGCGGCTGCTGCCTCTGTTCCCTCCTCGTTCACCTCCACGAAAGCCTTGTGAACCACCTTGGAAAGCACCAGGTCTTCGGCTGGAGACATGCCTGGTGAGGACAAGAGGTCAAGCAAGATAAGAGGAAGAACACTTTGGTTGAGAGGTCAATTTATGCTAAGCCTGACAAGTGTCAAACGGTAGCCTGATTATCAGACTGAAGTTGCGTGGAGCTTCAGTCTGACATTGACTGCAGTGTAGGCAATTACAAGGGGGAGGGGATTAGAATTTCCCTAAACCAATTAGAATTGGTTTAGAATTTCCCTAAACCAATCACAAGGGATCCCCTGCCCCACCTCCGACTCTCATTGGACGGTACGTTTTGTACCGAAAAAATCCTAGGTTCACATTACAACACCAGACCAAGAGGAGGCACTCCACTCAGAGGGTGGGCGGGGTCTATGGCTGGAACCAGGCTAGTCAAACCACAGATATAGAAACCTAGATACCTCATTGGCCTCTGCAGTTCATTGGAGCGACGTGCTTGGTATGGTGGCCGCCATATTTCCGGGGGGAACGGGCACTGGCCAATCACAGCGTGTTGACTACTGACCAACCACAGCGCGTCTTTTTCAGGACATGTCAGAATCTAGTTGTCCCGCCCCCACCTGCCTCTGATTGGCCTACTGAACGCCCCCTTCTGTGACGCACACGGAAATTTCCTCTGCCCCCCCAGAAGCGGATACAGACGCTCCATACATACGCTTCAGAGCCAGAGGAGGCGTCTACCTTTATATGTCTATGAGTCAAACGATGCATTTCATTAGGTCTCTCACGTAATGAAATGAGTGAGACACGTTCTGAGCTTATAGGTTTATTTAAATTAAACATTTATTTAGCGTGTTGGATTGAGTGGTGGACAAAGTACTCAACTAGTACTGGAGTCAAAGAGATGCTCCTTGTAAAATATTACTAATATTATATTACCATTATTATAATTACTCCAGTACATTAACTCAAGTACTGAACATATTTGACCGAGCAACTTTCACTTGTAGTTGAGTAATGTTTGACCAGTCACCAGGCCTATATGTACTTTGTCTCATGCACAGGAGCGTTGATTTTGACAGCAAATTTTGATTTAGTTTTAGTCATAGTCTTTTCAATAAAATTCCATTTAGTTTTAGTCATATTTTGGTCATCTGAAATGTTTTAGTTTTTGTCTAGTTTTAGTCCACTAAATATCATAAGATTATAGTCAACTAAATCTACAGTTGATTTAGTTGACTAAAATGTATTTTGGCGGTGCGTTGATGGTGTCATAATGCCTGATTTTACACTTGGTTGCATGCTGAAAACAGCCTATCTACAAGCTCACAACGCGTCGCGTTGTGAGCTTGTAGATCTGCTATTTTCAGAGTGCAACACCCACGCGCAACCAAACATAAAATGACTTGTCTTAGTTCTACTCGATCTCTTCTCCACTAGTCCCTCCCTAATATTTTAGTCTAGTTTTTATTTGTTGAAATTGTCAAAATATTTAGTCCCAGTTGTAGTCATCATAGCTTAGTTTTTATTTCGTTTTTGTCAGGGAAAAAAGGTAGTCGACAACATTTTTCGTCATAGTTTCGACGTCATAGTTTCGACGAAATCAACACTGGCAGCACGTACCAGAGAAGTCCACCTTTGTGGTGTCAAAGGCGTCCACCATGCCCATCTTGGTCAGGACCTCCTTCATGTCGTACGTCTGCTCAATCTTGAAACGAGGCAGACCCAGCTGAACCTTCACATGTTCCAGCGTGCGTGGATTGGTCCAGTGCACAAAGTTGTTATACGTCAGCGCCTTTTCTATCTGAGGATGTAATGTTTAGATTAGCAGAGATTAGAGAGAGAACTGACCTACTATTTGAGACAATAATAGCATTCATAAAATTGTCTTAAAAGCTGATGTCCTCACAAGTATAGTAATACAAGTGTGTGTGTGTGTGTGTGTGTGTGTGTGTGTGTGTGTGTGTGTGTGTGTGTGTGTGTGTGTGTGTGTGTGTGTGTGTGTCTGTGTGCGCGCGCGCGTGCGTGCGTGCGTGTGAGAGAGAGAGAGAGAGAGAGAGAGAGGCGTGCATGCTTGCTTGCATGCGTACGTGCGTGTGTGCTTGCGTGTGTCCTACCTTCTCCAGGCCTGTTGTATTGTCCCCCATCTCAACAGGCAGAAAGATGATCATGCTCATGTGTCTCCCTGCGTAGGGCAGGTCAAGTATCTGACAAAAACACAGTGGGCCGTATCACTTAAAGCCAATACACAATAGTGTAACAATTTTGATGAACTCTCAATGTCATACGTTTTTCCACAACAAACAAAAGAGGTTTCCTATATGCCTTGAAACGCCCGTGCAAGAGATCTTCAATCATTTCTCAGTTGATTAAGAAACTGATAATTCAAAAATATTTGGTAGCACTTTACAATAATGACCCGTTATAAAGCATTTATAAACGTTTATAAGTAGTTTGTAGACTATTAACAAATCATTAACAACCTGTTTGTTGACATTCGTAAATGATTACTAAAACCTTTATAACTACAGTTACAAATCATTTGTAAAGTATTAGTAAGTAATGAACTATTCATGAATAAGCCATTTATATACATCTGTAAAAGGTAATTAAATCATTTGTAACGACTAGTGTTTAACACCGGGATTCCCGGGATGCGGGAATCCCGGGAATTCGGGGTTTTTTACCATCCCGGGAATTCACTTCGGTTCCCGGGCTTCCCGTTTTTTTTTTTTTCTTGTTAGAAATGAATACTAATTAGTAGAAAGCCCTATCTACAGCGTGGAGGACTTATTACTATTATAATTAGGAAAGTTACTTGCCGCGTTGCCGACCAGGGCAGGGTCCCATCGCCCCGTTGTGAACCAATATGGGACGCACTGAATGAATGTAACAGTAATGAACAAAATAAAACACAAGTGGCCGTGATGCCCCATGCCTGCCCTGCACAGTGCGCACGCTGATTTCACTGTTTCCTCTGCTGTCAATATGGTAGACACCAGTTGACTAGTTCAGATTCAACATAATCAAGTGAAACGCAACGCTGCATAAACAGTAGCCTATAGGTAGGTTTGATCGAGCCTATATTCCAGCTTAAAATGCGCACAAGCCAAGCAATGCTTTTGATAGAGAGAGAGGACAGACCGGAGAGCTGAAGAGAGAGAGAGCGAGAGAGCGAGAGAGAGCGAGAGAGAGAGAGAGAGAGAGAGAGAGAGAGAGAGAGAGAGAGAGAGAGAGGAGGGAGAGGGAGGGAGAGGGGGGGAGAGAGAGAGGGAGGGAGAGGGGGGGAGAGAGAGAGTATTAGACCGATGTGGTCCGATTTTTTTATCATCATTAATGTAGCCTACCCTACCTACACTTGCATTTTAGAACGTTCAAACTACCATTTTACTAGAACTACCCAGTAGAACAAGTGAACTGCACAACAGCTGTCTGTCTCATTGATTGTCAGTGCTGGCAGCGCATGCATGTGCACATCAAAATCACACTACAAAACCCCACATTTGATCAACAACAAAATATAGATTAATAGACAACATACAGCCAACATCCCAAAATGGAGTCTTATAATATCCAGCAAGTAGCCTAATATAAATTAATAACTGCAAACAAATGACAAGTTTAGGCTATCAAATCAATATCCTACAAAAGTAGAGAAAAGCTGTGACCTCACCGGCGCTCTGATGGACAATAAATACATATTCCTTTTGCAAATTCTCTTGTCAATAATGATACAAATGGAACGTTTATTTCAGCAGCTAGAGTTTGACATTGTTTGAGTGCGTTTTGAGCGCAGCTCCTCGTTAAGTTAATTGTCTTCACCCGCTGCGCAACAGGGCAGATCTCCGCAGGCTATTATATTTATATATTATATTTATATGATTTTAAAAAATCAAATTAAGTCATTATTAGTGCAAGTTCATAGCTGGACACAATAGGGACATTTGGGCACCTCGTGTAAAATTGTCTATTTAAGTATCTACATATAAATGCATTTATTGGGCACTTTTTTTTTTTTTTTACCCTTTAACGGGAATTCCCGGGAAGCCCGGGAAAAGGTCTGAAAATTCCCGGGAATTAAAATTAGCTATTTCCCGGAAAATGTTAAACCCTAGTAACGACCCATTCTAAAGCATTTATAAACGTTTATAAGCAGTTTGTAGACTATTAACAAATCATTAACAACCTGTTTATTGACATTCATAAATGATTACTAAAACCTTTATAACTACGGTTACAAATCATCTATAAAGGTATTAGTAACTATTCATGAATAAGCCATGTATAATACATCTGTAAATGATTATTAAATAATTTGTAACTGATGTTACATAATATATACCAGCTATTGGTAGCTTGTTCATGTTTAACATATGCTTTGTTAAACATTCCTAAAGTATCTATAAATCCTTAGTAAATGTTATTATGTGCCCTATAGTAAAGTGAAGACAGTTCATCATTTACAACTGTCTGTTAATGTGTTTGTTCATGTTTAACATGCTTTGTAAAACATTCCTAAAATATCTATAAATCCTTTGTACATGTTATTATGTGCCCTACAGTAAAGTGAAGACAGTTCATCATTTATGACTGTCTGTTAATGTGGACTTTCTCCTTACCTGTTGCAAACTACCTGGCTTTCATGAATGCAGACACCAAACAATTACTAGAATTATCATTCATGTTAAGCAAATCATGCGTAAGACATTCGTAAAGAGTATGTAAACCATTTGTGGTGTTAGGGACCAAAAAAGTCACTACAAAGTACTACCAATCAACTCTAAATTGCCTGAAACGTACTCCTAACAGGTTTTTGGGGGGACGATTTTGGCCTCCACACTTAGTGATTATTTCGGATTTAACTTTCGTTTCGGTGGTGACCAACTTTCGTTTCGGTAGTTTGATTACAAAATGTAAGTTGTGTAAAAAATAATCTGACTATACTAAGTTGTTATTTGTTTGTTTAAGTCAGGCTATACTCTACTCAGAGTCATAAGTTTACAAAATGTACTAAAGTACAGTGAACGTCTGTGCGGTTTGTCTTCATCACTGAAAATAACGTACATGTAAACTGATGTCATGTGCAGTTGGGGTGAAGAAACACAACCATTTCACTTAGGGTTGTCCGATATTGGCTTTTTTACCGATAACCGATATACCGATATTGTCCAACTCTTAATTACCGATACCGATATCAACCGATACCGATATATGCGGGATTATTGTGATTAGGGTAAGCTCAAATTTCATATCACACACACCATATACAGTAAGAACTCCTGTAACTTATTTTTTTTTTCAAAAACCGATACCGATATTTTCCCGATATCAATTTTTATGCTAATATCGGCCGATAATATCGGACATCCCTAATTTCACTCCTAATAATACCTATTTGATATCCTGACTTGCTGCTGTAGCTGAGGCTTGAACCTGTTACCTGCAGCTCACTAGTCAGTGACTCTATCCATTCACCTACAGCTGTTTCCTTGGAATCTGTGGTTCTGAAACGTTTTGTTGTCAACCCCCCAAATTGACATGTATTTGGGCAGTGGACCCCAATGTGAAAAGATGTAGTGTCAGGGCCCCCCATGAAAAAGATTTATATTTATGCTGTAACACATTTTTTTTAAGTTATTTGTCTTGTTTGTTGTTCAAGTCAAAGCACCAGGAAGGCTGTACTTGTCAGCCATCTGTTAGCTCAATGGGTTGAGACGCAGTATTCATGATCCAGAGGCCATGAGTTCAAATCCCATTGATGTCTTTCCTATGATTCTTTCCTTTGCAGACTGGCTTCCAGAAGATCAACTGAAAACTACCAGGAAGGCTATATTTGTCATCCAACTGTTAGCTCAATGGGTTGAGATGCAGTATACATGATCCAGAGGCCATGAGTTCAAATCCCATTGATGTCTTTCCTATGATTCTTTCCTTTGCAGACTGGCTTCCAGAAGATAAACTGAAAACTACCAGGAAGGCTGTACTTGTCAGCCATCTGTTAGCTCAATGGGTTGAGACGCAGTATTCATGATCCAGAGGCCATGAGTTCAAATCCCATTGATGTCTTTCCTATGATTCTTTCCTTTGTAGACTGGCTTCCAGAAGATCAACTGAAAACTACCAGGAAGGCTGTACTTGTCAGCCATCTGTTAGCTCAATGGGTTGAGACGCAGTATACATGATCCAGAGGCCATGAGTTCAAATCCCACTGGTGTCTTTACTGTGATGCTTTCCTTTGCAGACTAACTTCTAGAAAAACAAGTTAAAACCACCAGAAAACCTGTAACTCTCAGCCAACAGCTTAGCTCAACTGGTAGAGCGTCTGTCCAATAACATGACTTGACTTGACTTGAGTGGGTTCGATTCCCACTCGAGTCAAGTGTCCACGGTAAATTGAGGCAACGGATAAATTGACTGATATCCTTAGTGATGCTTCCCTTTGCAGACTAACTTCTAGAAAAACAAGTTAAAACCACCAGGAAACCTGTAACTCTCAGCCAACAGCTTAGCTCAACTGGTAGAGCGTCTGTCCAATAACATGACTTGACCTGCCTTGAGTGGGTTCGATTCCCACTCGAGGCAAGTGTCCAAGGCAAGTGTCCCCGGTAACCTGGGACACTTGACTCGAGTGGGAATCGAACCCACTCAAGTCAAGTCAAGTCATGTTATTGGACAGACGCTCTACCAGTCGAGCTATGCTGTTGGCTGAGAGTTACAGGTTTCCTGGTGGTTTTAACTTGTTTTCTAGAAGTTAGTCTGCAAAGGGAAGCATCACTAAGGATATCAGTCAATTTATCCGTTGCCCCAAGATACCGGGGACACTTGACTCAAGTGGGAATCGAACCCACTCAAGTCAAGTCAAGTCAAGTTATTGGACAGACACTCTACCAGTTGAGCTATGCTGTTGGCTGAGAGTTACAGGTTTCCTGGTGGTTTTAACTTGTTTTTCTAGAAGTTAGTCTGCAAAGGGAAGCATCACTAAGGATATCAGTCAATTTATCCGTTGCCCCAAGTTACCGGGGACACTTGACTGGAGTGGGAATCGAACCCACTCAAGTCAAGTCAAGTCATGTTATTGGACAGACGCTCTACCAGTTGAGCTATGCTGTTGGCTGAGAGTTACAGGTTTTCTGGTGGTTTTAACTTGTTTTTCTAGAAGGTAGTGTGCAAAGGGAAGCATCACAGTAAAGACACCAGTGGGATTTGAACTCATGGCCTCTGGATCATGTATACTGCGTCTCAACCCATTGAGCTAACAGATGGCTGACAAGTACAGCCTTCCTGGTAGTTTTCAGTTGATCTTCTGGAAGCCAGTCTGCAAAGGAAAGAATCATAGGAAAGACATCAATGGGATTTGAACTCATGGCCTCTGGATCATGAATACTGCGTCTCAACCCATTGAGCTAACAGATGGCTGACAAGTACAGCCTTCCTGGTAGTTTTCAGTTGATCTTCTGGAAGCCAGTCTGCAAAGGAAAGAATCATAGGAAAGACATCAATGGGATTTGAACTCATGGCCTCTGGATCATGTATACTGCGTCTCAACCCATTGAGCTAACAGTTGGCTGACAAAAATAGCCTTCCTGGTAGTTTCCAGTTGATCTTCTGGAAGCCAGTCTGCAAAGGAAAGAATCATAGGAAAGACATCAATGGGATTTGAACTCATGGCCTCTGGATCATGAATACTGCGTCTCAACCCATTGAGCTAACAGATGGCTGACAAGTACAGCCTTCCTGGTAGTTTTCAGTTGATCTTCTGGAAGCCAGTCTGCAAAGGAAAGAATCATAGGAAAGACATCAATGGGATTTGAACTCGTGGCCTCTGGATCATGTATACTGCGTCTCAACCCATTGAGCTAACAGTTGGATGACAAATATAGCCTTCCTGGTAGTTTTCAGTTGATCTTCTGGAAGCCAGTCTGCAAAGGAAAGAATCATAGGAAAGACATCAATGGGATTTGAACTCATGGCCTCTGGATCATGAATACTGCGTCTCAACCCATTGAGCTAACAGATGGCTGACAAGTACAGCCTTCCTGGTAGTTTTCATTTGATCTTCTGGAAGCCAGTCTGCAAAGGAAATAATCATAGGAAAGACATCAATGGGATTTGAACTCATGGCCTCTGGATCATGTATACTGCATCTCAACCCATTGAGCTAACAGTTGGATGACAAATATAGCCTTCCTGGTAGTTTTCAGTTGATCTTCTGGAAGCCAGTCTGCAAAGGAAAGAATCATAGGAAAGACATCAATGGGATTTGAACTCATGGCCTCTGGATCATGTATACTGCGTCTCAACCCATTGAGCTAACAGTTGGATGACAAATATAGCCTTCCTGGTAGTTTTCAGTTGATCTTCTGGAAGCCAGTCTGCAAAGGAAAGAATCATAGGAAAGACATCAATGGGATTTGAACTCATGGCCTCTGGATCATGAATACTGCGTCTCAACCCATTGAGCTAACAGATGGCTGAAAAGCACAGCCTTCCTGGTGCTTTGACTTGAACAACAAACAAGACAAATAACTTTAAAAAAAATGTGTTACAGCATAAATATAAATCTTTTTCATGGGGGGCCCTGACACTACATCTTTTCACATTGGGGTCCACTGCCCAAATACATGTCAATTTGGGGGGTTGACAACAAAACGTTTCAGAACCACAGATTCCAAGGAAACAGCTGTAGGTGAATGGATAGAGTCACTGACTAGTGAGCTGCAGGTAACAGGTTCAAGCCTCAGCTACAGCAGCAAGTCAGGATGTCAAATCAAATAGGTATTATTAGGAGTGAAATGGTTGTGTTTCTTCACCCCAACTGCACATGACATCAGTTTACATGTACGTTATTTTCAGTGATGAAGACAAACCGCACAGACGTTCACTGTACTTTAGTACATTTTGTAAACTTATGACTCTGAGTAGAGTATAGCCTGACTTAAACAAACAAATAACAACTTAGTATAGTCAGATTATTTTTTACACAACTTACATTTTGTAATCAAACTACCGAAACGAAAGTTGGTCACCACCGAAACGAAAGTTAAATCCGAAATAATCACTAAGTGTGGAGGCCAAAATCGTCCCCCCAAAAACCTGTTAGGAGTACGTTTCAGGCAATTTAGAGTTGATTGGTAGTACTTTGTAGTGACTTTTTTGGTCCCTAACACCACAAATGGTTTACATACTCTTTACGAATGTCTTACGCATGATTTGCTTAACATGAATGATAATTCTAGTAATTGTTTGGTGTCTGCATTCATGAAAGCCAGGTAGTTTGCAACAGGTAAGGAGAAAGTCCACATTAACAGACAGTCATAAATGATGAACTGTCTTCACTTTACTGTAGGGCACATGATAACATGTACTAAGGATTTATAGATACTTTAGGAATGTTTAACAAAGCATATGTTAAACATGAACAAGCTACCAATAGCTTGTATATATTATGTAACATCAGTTACAAATGATTTAATAATCATTTACAGATGTATTATACATGGCTTATTCATGAATAGTTACTAATACCTTTATAGATGATTTGTAACCGTAGTTATAAAGGTTTTAGTAATCATTTACGAATGTCAATAAACAGGTTGTTAATGATTTGTTAATAGTCTACAAATGTGCTTATAAACGTTTATAAATGCTTTAGAATGGGTCGTTACAAATGATTTAATAATATTTTACAGATGTATATAAATGGCTCATTCATGAATAGTTCACTACTTACTAATACTTTACAAATGATTTGTAACTGTAGTTATAAAGGCTTTAGTAATCATTTACGAATGTCAACAAACAGGTTGTTAATGATTTGTTAATAGTTTACAAACTACTTATAAACGTTTATAAATGCTTTATAACGGGTCATTATTGTAAAGTGCTACCAAATATTTTCCTGATTTATTCACACTACCCAGTGAAACAGCTGTCAAGCCGAAAGACAGGTTTGCGATGTTATAGTATATACTGGCAAAATCTGCTTTGGTTATGTGCTGAAAGAGTGACTTTGAGAGTTGTTTCACCATACAATGTGTGTGCAAAATTTCACAGAAATCGCACGCTGCGTTCATGATTTGAGGAATTTTGTTCAAAACGGACCTATCCTGCAAACTTTAGAAGCCAATGTTAGCCAAGTAGGATAGAATATGAAGTATCGGACACATCCATCTTGATCACATGACTATAGAGAGACTGTGTACCGATTTGCGTGATTTTTGAACAGAATCTGAAGGAGTAAGAGCAAAAAATGTGTTTTTCAAAACTCAGCCTCCTGGTAGCGCTCTAAAAGGCATATGTGAAAAATGCACGGCAAAGGTTTTTCCTTGGCCTCTAAGGAGTGTGCATGCAAAGTTGCACGCAGATCGGTGCAGTTATAGCTAAAAACGGGAATCGGCCTGTTTAGCGCCACCATGAGGCTGATTTGAAAGTTTTCAAGTGACATTTCTTCCTGGGCCAAGTGGGAATGTACGTGGAAAATTGCACGGAAAGTGCATGCTGGGTTCATGATTTGAGGCATTTTGTTCAAAATGAACCAATCCTGCTAACTTTGGAAGCCAATCTTAGCCAATCAGGATGGAATATGGAAAATCGGACAAATCCGTGTTAATCACATGGCTATATAGAGATACTGTGTACCGATTTGTGTGTTATTTGGAGAAAATCTGTAGGAGTAAGATAAAGAAATGTGTTTTGCAAAAGTCGGCCTCATGGTGGCGCTATGACAGGCTGATCTGAAAAATGTGGGGCAGAGGTTCTGCTGTGGCATCCAGGGAGTGTGTGTGTGCAGTTTCACAGCGACCGGGCCAACGGTGGCAGAGATTAGCTGGTCGCAGACAGAAGGACGGACACACACACACACACACACACGGACGGACGGACGGACGGACGGACGGACGGACGGAGGGTAAAACATACTCTCTCGCCATGCCTATCGGCCTGGCGGAGACAATAAAATGAAGAATAACTGATTGATTACCTGACAGTTCATATCAGGGATGAAGGCATGGGGGAACTTAGCGTTCTTGTACATCATCTTCACCGTCTTGGTTTCAGTCTGCCGACACGCCAAAAACATCACACAGACAAAATGCATTGAGCCAGCCACAGTATGGCAATGACATTTTAACCAATTAAATCCTGAGTATCACTGATGTTACCTTGTTGATTCTGAACTGAGCATCAGCGGTGCTGCTCTCCTTGAACGGCTTGTCCCACTTGCCTTTGAAGTAGATGGCATTGACCAGCAGCAGTCTGGTCATCTCATCCACCATACCCACAGCCAGCAACTCCTTGATTTTATCTAAACAACAACACACAACTCAAGCTACACTAAAGTGTGGGGCTGCTAACTGATTCTTTAAATAAGGGACATCTTACAGAGAAAAGACTTCATTGCCAAAGTTACCATATAGTTGAAAATTGATAGGAAAATGTTTATGTACAATGTATGGCTGAAGCTATTTAGACCAGTGTTTCTCATCCTCTATGGGAAAAATGGAAAGGCTTTTTCTGAGTGGAACCACAAAATGGCTACGCCACTGCTATGCCCTATACGGTCGTGGAATATCGCTGCAGTGAATGTGTGTGTGCGTGTGTGCGTGCGTGCGTGTGTGCGTGTGTACCTTGTGTCTGTTTCTGCACCCAGAGGTTGATGTCGACCCTGGCCACCTCTGCCTTGGTCTTGAAGTCCACAGACTCCAGGGCTGTGTTGTAGTGTTTTTTGGTGGCACGTATGAACTCCTAGGAAACACCAACACAACAACTCAGCTGCATGACTTCATTCACAATCAACTGAGTGAAAACCTATTTCCTAAATTATAAATCATTAGCGTCAAATTAACCCAGAGACTGTATGTATGTAAATGTAATGTAATGTATGTTACATTTTTACACTCTCAAAGCAAAAATGGATACATTTACACAATGTTTACTGTGTATAATATTAATAATATTATATTTATGTAGCACCTTCCTTAACATTTATATAATACTTCCAAAATGTGCTTTGCAGAATTGAACACATAGAAAAATGTGCTCCTCGGAGCACAAGTCTCCGTCAGGCCGGCTTGCCTACCCAACTTTGGAAGGCAGTCATAGCCACTTGGAATGGGATCTTAAAAATCTAACTCATATATCTTGATCACATGATCCCAGAGATAATGTGTACCGGTTTGTGTCAGTTTTGGACACTCACACAGCAGTAGCAAAAAGTGTGTTTTGGAGGCCAGGGAAAACATTTTTATTGTACAAGCTATGGTTCAAGAGTTATTGGCCAAAACGTTCAGTGGTCTGTTGTAGCATCACCAGGAGGCTGATGTGGAAAATGTGGGGTGGAGGTTCTTCCTTGGCCTACTGTGAGTGTGTGTGCAAAGTTTCACGCCAATCGGGAGCTGTGTTCATGATTTGTGGCATTTTGTGCAAAACAAGCCACTCCTGCAAAGTTTGGAACTTTCCGATTGGTCCAGCAGTGCATGTGGCATTTTGTGCAAAATTGCCCACTCCCGCAAACTTTGAAAGCCAATCGTAGTCTAGTCAATCGGAAAATCTGACAGATACATCTTGATCACAATACTAGAGATACAGTGTACCAATTTGGTTGAGGTTTGGACAAAACCCGTAGGGGTAGTAGCAAAAAGTGTGTTTTGCGAAAAAGATAAAAATATTTGGGGAGTTGTGTAACGATCCAAGAAATCCAAGGGACGTCTAAACAATGGAAAACAATTTCGATTGTATGTCCTTTGGTTCAAGAGTTATAGGCCGTTGCGTGAACCTACCTGTTATAGCGCCACCGCGAGGCCGATTATAAAAATGTGAGCGGCATTTCTTCCTTGGCCTAGTGGGAATGTGCGCAAAGTACGGCAATCAGATGTTCATGATTTGTGGCATTTTGTTCAAAACGGGCCACTCCGACAAACTTTGGAAGCCAATCTTATCCAATCAGGATTGAATATGAAAAATATGACAGCTCTGTCTTGATCACATGACTATAGAGATAATGTGTACCGATTTGCGTGATGTTTGGACAAAATCTGTTGGAGTAATATAAAAAAAGGTGTTTTGCAAAAATCTGCCTCCTGGTGGCGCTGTAACAGATCGATGTGAACATTTGGGGCAGAGGTTCTGCACACACCCCTACCCCAATAAACTGGTAGGAATGCTCTCCATAGAGCTTGTTGGCCATGCTGAGGGTTCCGATCTTGTTCAGGTCACTCATGAGCTTGGAGAAGTCCACATGGACGTCACCCTTGATATTCTCGATGCACAGGGACTGTGGGTGATCAAAGCACACAACATTAGACCATCCATCCAGAAAATAGATATATCAATTTAAATAGTCAAAAATAAAACCCATCAATTAAAGTGTTGGTACATAGGAAAAAGCCATTTGAGAATTGAACTAGAAAAAGTGCTCCTCAGAGCACAGGTCTCCGCCAGGTCAGGTAGGTTAGTGTGGGCCAGCAATGTTCAGCATTCGCCAATCAGGTTGGACATAATATGTGTCGATTTGCGTGATGTTTGGACAATATTTGTACGAGCAAGCTAATATTAAAACAATTGTTTTGCAAAAATCTGCCTCCTTGTGGCACTATAATAGGGCAATGTTGAAAGGGTGGCATTTGTTCCTCAATGTAGTGGGAAAGTGTGTGCAAAGTTTCACCACAAATCAATAAACATGCTTCAAACAAGCAACAGTCCAGAGAATAAACTGACTCTGTCAGACTGAGATAAAGCAGCAGCATTGTGCCCATGACTTTACTGACCCATGGGCCTGAGACCAGACTGACTGAAATAATCTAACCTGGGTCTCTTCATGGTGGCCTCAACCATCTGTCTTAAATGACGGGTAACTTCAACACATTCACCTACAGTACTAGTGAACTAAACAAAGAAAACATTTTCCAAACTTTACAGAAATCATTAATCATCCAAAACGTAAGTATTAATCATGTTTTAGCAACACAACTCTTTTCAATCATAATATATCATCTTACACAGAACAATCCTACACTCCCCTGTCAAATGGTATGTCCCAATTACCATACCCCTCCATATAAAGAGCACTGTGGTCATGTGGTACTCTTTTCTGATCCTCAAACCAGGAAGAGGACATGGCAAGTATGTGTCATTGTTTGGTTTGGTGATAAGCTTTAAACTGTGGAGATTAATAAAGTGGTCATGTTTCAAACAAACAATTGTATCTGTGTTTGTATAAATGAATATGAAATGAGTAGTATGATGAGAATTCATATGTTAAACAGAAAATAATTAAATCATTAGAAATATAATTGAACACGTGAGGCTTTAAAGGTAAAGTGGGAAAGGCAGTGTCTGTCTTTACCACAGCCTAGTAAATCACTTTACACATTCACCAGGATTCTGATGGCTTGGTTCCAGGCTTAAAGGGCAAGAACACTTTGGTAGAGGTTTGGGTTGTGTAGTTACTTGCCATGTTTAACTCCAAAGGTGGACAAGAAATCAAAAATAATTGCTCCATTGATTAGAAATTGATAATTCTAAATATGCTCCTCATTGACTTACTTTGTATGCTGAAACAGCTCTCAGTCACTCTTTTAGCACGTATACAAATGCTAACAAAGCTCATTCAGACAATATAGAACATCATCAAACCCAGTACTGTTTGTTTTTTAAATAAAAATGTCAAGCTCCTGCTGATTTTACTATTTAAATATCCGGATCCGCGGACCCAGTCCTGGTTTTCTAATTATAAAAATAGTAAAATCAACAGGAAGTTAACATTTGTATTTAAAAAACAAACAGTACTGGGTTTTGAGGTGTTCCATATTGTCTGAATCAGATTTGTTTGTGTTCGTTTGTGCTAAAATACTGACTTTGAGAGCTGTTTTACCATACAATAGAAGTCAATGAGGAGCATATTTTGAATTATCAATTTCTAATCAATTGAGCAATTTTTGATTTCTTGTCCACCTTTGGAGTTACATCATGGCAAGGCAACTACACAACCCAAACCTCTACCAAGTGGTCTTGCCCTTTAACATAATTTCAAAAATATATTTTTGGAAATCTCCATGGGAAAAATTGATGGGTTTGACACCACAAAATGGCCACACTGCTATGCCCTATAAGTCTATACAGGGTATTTGCACATTTATAAAGTTACAATTTAAGGACTTTTAATACTAAATTGGCCAAATGGTCAAATATTACCTGGTCAAACATTGTGGAAATAGCCGATCTACAAGCTCATGTATACGTCTACTAGGCTGTGTATGCTGTGACAGGATTCAGTATACGTATACTAGGCTGTGTATGTTGTGACAGGGTACAGTATACGTATACTAAGCTGTATGTTGTGACAGGATACAGTATACATATATGTGGCTCTCGGTTACTTGAATTAATCTTTCTTTATTTCTTTTTTTATTTATTTCAGATACTCAAGGCTGGCAGAGGTGTTGCAGGGGGTACACCCACCTCTTCATTATAAGCCTGGACTATGCATTAAGATATCAGTGGAGGAGGGGAGCAAGAACTGGGCTTCACTACTACAACTAGGAGGTCTAGATGGCTCCCTGATGTAGTCTTTTTAAAATGTCTATAGACACACACACACACACACACACAAACACACCCCATACACACACCCACCCACCCACCCATACACCCACACACACACATACTGTACATATGACGATGCAGATGACATCTGCATCGTAAATGCCCAGAAGACTGAGGTTCTTACCTACAGTATAACACCATCCCAGACCATCCACCTCTAATAAAGTACTGGTGAAGCTAACCAGAGAGATGTGAAGTACTGGTGAAGCCAA
Source organism: Gymnoscopelus microlampas (assembly GCF_963454915.1). NCBI lineage: Eukaryota > Metazoa > Chordata > Actinopteri > Myctophiformes > Myctophidae > Gymnoscopelus > Gymnoscopelus microlampas. The sequence continues at coordinate 5,434,932 of NC_139959.1, read as the reverse complement.
CCAGATGTACGGAGGATGGAAATGTAAAGTACTGGTGAAGCCAACCAGATGTACGGAGGATGGAAATGTAAAGTACTGGTGAAGCTAACCAGATGTATGAAGGATGGAGATGGCGGGAGTCGCCACTGGAAGACTCATCCGAGAACGAGATCTGGAGATCTCTCTCTATCCATTGGTTTGTCTGCATGGGGGATTCCTCCGAAGACTTGGTCCGCACGGTCGAACGGCCGAAGACCTCATCCTTCTCGGGGTTTCCCCTGAAGACGGCTGATGAAGACGGCTCAAAGTAGGAACCTCTTTAGGACTGTCACGATTATGACATTTTACTTGCCGATTAATTGTCGCTCAAATAATTGCGATTAACGATTTAAATGCGTATCTCTCGTACTCTGTCGTAAACAAATCTGTATTTTTAGGCTTCGTAAACAAAAGATGCACAGGGCAGATATGACAAATAACTTGCATAATTCAATAACTTTATACTTAAAAAAAAACATGAATAGTGGAAATAGCAGTCTGCTATTTCCACTCTTTTTTAATGTTTTTTTCAACATGGAAATGATTATGACGATTATCCGAAAAAGTATTGCGATTATCTCAAATACTTGCGAATAGGCGATCATGTTATAATTGTGACATACCTAATTTTTCCTTTTCCTTTGCTGGATGCTGCTGCTGCAGTTTGTGTTGTATCATGTTTTTGTTGGTTGCTGTTCGTGTCATGTGCTGATGTGGTTCAAGATGTAGGTCTGTTGCTGTTGGGGCCCGGTGTGGCAGTGAAACATGTTCAGTGACTGTTTGTTTGTGGCTCTGGAATTGAAGGCTGATGTGAATCTAGACTATGTCGGCTGTGTTGTGGCTGTTATTGGAAGTGTGTGTGTGTGTGTGTGTGTGTGTGTGTGTGTGTGTGTGTGTGTGTGTGTGTGTGTGTGTGTGTGTGTGTGTGTGTGTGTGTGTGTGTGTGTGTGTGTGTGTGTGTGTGTGTGTGTGTGTGTGTGTGACAGAGAGAATTTGCATTAAATACTTTTTAGACATAGGCCTCTGTGAATCCGGGCCTGGACCTGGTCATTTGAAAGGTCACTTTTTGGTAGGTACCAAAAGGTCACTTTTTTGGGGGGGGGGCTGTGTAAATCCAGGCCTGGACTTGGTCATTTGACCTTTCACACTAGTCACTGCAGCTACATTTTAATCAAGACAATCTACTTTTACATTTAAAAGTTTAATTGGAAGAAGAATTTCACAAAACAATTTCACAAAATGCTCAACTTAGCTGCTTCATCAGCCACTTCGTTTTGAACAGTGGAAGGTTATTGACTCGAATCCAGCGCTTATTTCCTTTATTTACGTCAAATTACGGGTATGATGCAGCTCAAGTGGGACACACCTCACGTGAGGAAAAATGCCCAGCAGCGACAATACTGGTTTTGCCGCCTGAAGAAGTACAGAGTTAGCCCCCGTATCCTCAGATTGTACTACAACAGCTCCATTGAAAGCGTCCTGTCTGGCTGCGCGGGCCTTAAATCTAGCGTGACGTACCGCCCACTTTGTAGTGTGTATATATTACTTTTTTTTACTCATCGCTGTAATATTAGGGGAGTGTGTATTCCATAGTCTCTCTCTCTCCCTCCCTCCGTCTCTCTGTCTCCCTCCCCACCGCCGCTCCCTCCCTCCTAAATACCTAAATGTTTGGGTGCAAAAAAGGGCCCCCTCTCTGATTGTGTGGCAGGGATAAAGATACTGTATGCGTTTGTGGTTATGAGACAGAAGTAACAGACGGACCAACTGATAAAACATTAGCCAACAGATAATGGGCTGATTAGTTCATCTCATCCTACAGTAAGACTTTATAACTGTTGTTGTTTTCACTAGGAACTCAACAGGGAACAGTGAAAATGAAGAATCCAATGTTGAAGAGAATAAAACAACAACAAGTTTAAATCATTTTGCTGACAGTGGAAGTCACAAGTTCAATGTGCCTGCATGACAGTGTTCTCTCAAGTTCTGTCACCCAAACACTCCACTAGAACAAAAACAAGAGGATACATTTAAAGAAAAGTACTAAACACATAGGACACCTTGACCATTGCTATGCTAACAGGGGTATTGCTATTGTTCACAGGGTTCACATGCAAACCAGCAAGCCTGAGTGTGACGGCGGTAGTGAGATTATTCCTTTTTGTCTGAGTTTTCTAATTGCTCCGCATTCGACCATCAAGATGGACCTGTCAATTAAAAACACACGGTTGCCGTCCTCTGTTCTAGAATACAGAATGCATTGACTGCTATTGTAAAATGAAAGCGAAATATTTAAGATATATATATTTAAAAAAAATGATAATAATAATGTACCAAAAGAACATTTAATAAAAAATACATTATCATTTTTTTTATTGTTTTATTATGAACCATATCGATTCTTTAAGAGAATGCCATAATCCATATCATATGAGAGCAGGCACTTTTTCTTTCACATTATTTCAATTTGAAACCCTCCAGTGGTCTTATCAGTGGCTGGTGAACATACAGTATACCCACACACCCGTCTGGCACGATTAGGATAGGAAAGAAGGGTGTGACTCTACACTGACACTTGCATTTCACTCATATTTTACTCTACACTGTAGTCATTTGGCTCAATGTCCATGACAGGCTGAGATGTAATTGTGAACGTAGATCCATTTGCCGGGAGCTAAGCTAGGAAACTGAGCCGTGCACACCTACCAGTATAAGCCAATCATGACACAATTCAATGTGTGTGCATGCATGTGTGTGCAGGTGCGTCCGTGCATGCACCCACCTGTGCGATCTGTGTGGCAGTGTTTCCGCGGGCTCCCAGCAGCACCATGTTCAAAGCAGAGGACATGCTGATAGGAGAGCAGAAGACATTGCCCGTGCCGTTGTCCTCCGTCAGCTGTTTGAACAGAGCCAGAGAGAAGGTGGTGCAGGCGTGTGACAGGGGGGTGGAGGATGACATGGTGATCTGCTGTGAAGAAAAATAAAAACAGACACAGCCTTTAGATTATTAAAGGGCTTTATTTATTTTTAAAGCACTTAAAACACAACGATATAAAATGAAAAGGACAATATCAGTCACCAGAACCAGGGATATGTGTTTTAAATGAGTTCAAAAGACCCCTTTCAACAGGAGTTAATTTAGGCTACCATGTGTACTATAGGCACAATCTTTAGATTATTAAACTATTGTTAATTTACCCTGTGTATATACACATTCTTGACATTATTAAACTGTTGTTAATTTACCCTGTGTATACACAATCTTGACATTATTAAACTGCAGTTAATTTACCCTGTGTATATACACAATCTTGACATTATTAAACTGCAGTTAATTTACCCTGTGCATATAATCTTTACATTATTAAACTGAAATTCCTTTGAATTATCTGTTAGCTGACTCTGAGCTGTCAGTGTCTGTGAAAGTCAGAAACCCTCCAGTGGTCTTATCAGTGGCTGGTGAACATACAGTACCCACACACCCGTCTGGCACGATTAGCCTGTCTGGCACCACATCATCATACAAGTTATTACTATTTGTCAAAACAAAAGTGGGCTGGAGAAATGCACTTTTACAATGAATTCCTGGTTAGGATTTCAGTTCTGTGAATTAGGCCCCTTTAGATACAGTACCTACTATATTTTGCATTTTAGGCATTTAGGAGTAGCTCTACCCAGTGCAATTTACATAGAGAGCAAGGAAGTGCTATGACTATTTTGTCAAACGGGGGTAGTGCTCAAGGAAAAACAAACACACAACAAACCTGACAAATATTTAAATGACCATATACCTGAAGTCCACGTGGTTTAGCTGATCTAGTGATTTAATGCTGAATGACGAATGTAAACCAGGTGCAATTCACCATATACAATCATGACAAAATGAAATTAAACACTATTACTATGACATATTTATAATAGCATTGCTGTAATGCTTTCTGTATAATATACTGTAAATGGATGAGGTGTTTAACTTACCAGTGTGATGACCAATGTCCTAATGAACAACGTTAGACATGATGACGCAGCCTATAGAGTTCTATAATAGTCCCGCCCTGCCTACCTCTGATTGGCTTGTGTATAGGCCAGTGGTTCCCAAACTGGGGGTCGGCCCCCAAGGAGGGTCCCCAAATTATTTAGCAGGGTCCCCAGATGTGCAACATTGTTTTCTCACTCAACAACAAACCAACATACAGTATGTGTGTATACAGGGTATCTGCACATTTCTAAAGTTAAGATTTAATGCCTTTTAAGAATCTTTTAATACCAAATTGGCCAAATGTGTCAAATATTATGTAAGAAAGAGGCAAACATTCTGAAAATAGCCGATCTACAAGCTCAGCTTGTAGTACGGCTATTTTCACAATATTTATCTGTGGAACCGAGTCAAACTAAATGTAATACCTACAATTCCAAGTGCTTGTCAGGGTGGGGGGGGTACCCAGTTCAAATATGATCATTTTGGGGGCTCGCGGCCTGACAAGTTTGGGAACCCTTGGTATAGGTGACCAATAGGACTAGGCCCTGCCGTGGTAAAGGAGGCCCCTGTGTTTTATTATTATTGTTTTTAATGTTGTTAGTGCCACATTGCTCAACGATGCACATTTTAGAGAAACTAATAAACACCATGTTACTGGTGACATTGTGATTCATACTAATTTGCCAGTCAGCTACCTGACCTCCCAGTCAGGTAAGTGTTAGCGAGACAGTTCTCTCACTGACATTAAGAGCAGCATTGCATTATTGAGTTGGAGAGAAAAAGCTGAGATTTCTCCAACAAGAGATTGGTTTATTCAGTGCAGTCGCACCGGGGCCTGTGGGGTGGGGGGCCCGCTTCTACCGTGGTCTGTTGAACGGGCTTTCTCTCTCTCTCTTGCTCGCCCCCTGTCTCTCTCCCACAAATACACACTTGATTACAAGTTACACTTATTTCCTGTTAGTAATGTAATAATGTAAATTATGTTGCATTGGGAGGTAAATGGGAGAAACTTTATTGCGAAGGGACGATAGAAAAAACAGAGGAGCTTGTTGGCAGTCGAGATTTTAGAGGAAAGAAAATTTGAAACGAGAGGACGATACATAAGCAATTGGTGTTAATCATAAAGGTGGACCGTGGACACATACATTAACGTTACCACTTGAACTGAAAAGCTATGAGGAGACTGTACAAGATCTCCACAAATGCTAAATCAACTTTCCAGAAGCTGTCCCAACCACAGATGCACAGCCACACACCGTACCCACCACAGTATAACCTGTATAGCCTATATTTTGGTTAGCTGAGCGTTATGAAGTGTTATTCTGAAGTGTCTGTTATGTTCAGAGAATAATGCACGCTACTACTGAGGTGATCTCAACAGGTCCTTCTTTACTGAGCGCCAATACACATAAGCCGGTTGGCAACATACAGTACTCACTTTTACGGCCTTATGCATTGCCGTAGTTACTGTCGTAAAGATCATCAGTGTCGTAAACATTGCACGTCACACACCAGAGCCAACAGTACACTCATACACAACAGTGTCCATTTGTGTGGAGTGCCATTTGATTGTTCGTTACAAGCTAATGGTAGGTTTGCAGATTTTTTATGATGCATAAACCAGATAATGACGAGGGGCAATTATTTTGATCTAAATTGGTATAAAATCATCAAACGTAGCCTTATGGCAAGGTGATCCATTTCTGACCATTTTTTCTTTAGGATACATAGGCCTAATAGAGGTTTGCATCTGTCATTTTGGCATATGTGTGGTGTTTTCTATACCAGATAAAACAGTAAACAGATAAAAGCAGTAATCTGATCTGGTGGAAAACAAAAAAAAAAACAGCAATCAAACCATATTGTACATTTACATTATACTGTATTCTTATTGTTATTAAAATACACATTTATTATCATTACATTTCTGCTTCTACGTCTTGGCTACACCTCGACCCATGATGGACTTCTTAGTGTTTCTCTCAGGTTTCAGAAGGATTATATAACACTTTGGTCCAAACAGTGCCACCAAAATGCCAAAACTAGATGCTAAAATAGCAAATACCTCCACTACATCTGCATATTTGCCTGGAGAGCTGATATATGCTGGAATGAAGGCTATCCACACAGCACAGAAGATCAACATGCTGAAAGTGATTAACTTGGCTTCATTGAAGTTATCTGGAAGATTCCTTGCCATGAACGCTAGGACGAAGCTGAGGAGTGCCAGTAAACCAATATAACCTAATAACACTGCAAAACCAACTGTAGATCCCACATCACACTCATAGATGATCTTGTCACTGTGGTATTGTGTGTTTTTATAAGGAGTTGGTGAGGAAGACACAAGCCAGGCTATGCAGATTGCTGCCTGAATGGAAGTAAGGGCCAGAACTGTTCCTCTCTGCTGCATAGCACCAAACCACCTCAGAATGTCTGCACCCCCAGGCTTGGAGGCATTGAACACAGCCAATACCACCATAGTCTTTACCAGGATACACGAGACACACAGCACAAAGCTGATCCCAAATGCTGCATGCCTCAGCTGACAAGTCCAGAGTCTTGGATGGCCAATGAACAGAAGTGAACACAAGAAACATAGTTTGAGTGAGAGCAAAAGTTGGAAGCTGAGTTCTGAGTTGTTGGCGCGTACCATGGGTGTGCTTCGATGATAAATGAAGATTCCCAGGACAATGGCACAGATAAGTGTGCCCAGCAATGAGATGGTTGTCAAGGAGATGCCCAGGGCCTCATGGAAGGAGAGGAACTCCAGGCTCTTAGGGACACAGTGGTCACGATGGGGACTGGACCAGAAGTCCTCTGGACAACTGGTGCACTCTGTAGAGTCTAACAAAGATGACAAGATTAAAATTATAGAAGTAGAGTATTGTCCTAAAGATAAACTACTGTACATTGCTACAGTACATGACGTAAACCTACCAGTCTCGTTGCTGATCTCTCCCTCAGAGCAAGTAATGCAGTCAAAGCAGCAGACAGGTTCCCCTTTCCTTCTGGACACACGGGTTCCGGGGGAACAGCTCTCACTGCACACTGACCGAGGAGGCTACAGAGGAAATTAACAATGATCAATTTCAGTGTAAACTGAATTACATTCACATCATGAGCTCAACATGAGCTATTTTAGAAACCTGAAGTGACCTTTTTGGATTCAAAGTTCCAGAAGATTCTGTCTTCATCAAGGATGAGTTCTTCAACTCCGGAGGCTGACTTCTTGTACACACCTACATTGTTAACTGTAGTGCTTCCATCAGGGAGACTCACCAAGTTAACCACATCATAGATTGGTAAAGGATCACCATTCTCATCAAATGATACAGGATCACCAAAGGATGTGGTGAAGTTGACCTTTTCCAGATAATAGACAAGCTAAAAATAATGATGAAGAGCAACAGACTCTTAAAAACCTACAGTATGCAATATACACAGTACTTCCTACGTTCTGTCCCTACTCAAGTTGTTACATTTTAACTCAGAAGCTGTCCGATTGGAACAATTCACATTTCTGTTAGGGGGGTTGAGGGGGTTTCACTCATGGGCATTAAAACATCTGGACATTAGGGGGGAAACAAAAACATGGCTTTCGGTGTCCCATGTTGCATGTACCTTGACACAGTAAGTATCCCCTAAGGGCTGCTAGTTAATGTGTTACTGTTCCAAACACTGACACTGATAAACATTTACTGCCAGTACCTGCAGTAAATGTCACTACCATCCTATGTTAATTGTTATGATTTTTACCGGTGTTCTAATTCCATATCCATTATTATTAAACATTTTTAATCATCTAATTAACTATGAATTAATATTACACCTGCCATGGCTGTATTGTCTGCAAACTGGCACAGGTGTTCCCAGAGAAAGGCCCGCTTCCTGGCACACATTGCAACATGTCATGGAGGGCATGGGCCAGAGCATACACAGCCTTGTACACAGTATAATCTTGCCTGAGGTCAGACACATCCAGCAGTATTGTTTCTGCTGTTCCGAGGTCCTCTTGTCCAGTACACACCCCTCCACCAGCATTCACCCACTCTGACGGAAGTGGAGCAAATTTACAACGAAACGTGTGCTCCCAAAAGTGCCTCACCTGAAGGAGCACAATGAAATCTTCAGCATAGATATATAATAGCTTGGGAATAAAATTGCAGCTTAAACGCCAAATTAAACCACAAACTCACTATGGTATTGTCATGGCCGTTGTCAGGGTCATTGTCAGGGTGGATTTTTAACAAAAAGTCCTTTAGACCTGGTATCTCTCCACGACGGATGGCAACACACAGAGTGCCTCTCAGGTACGGCATGAAGTAATGATTCTGGAGTATAGTATCTGTCGTCCAGCCCTCACTGCCCATCCACTGCAGACCTGTGACATTCTGCTTTACCACCTGTTGACAGAATATATATGAGTACATTTAAAGGAGCACAGCTACATTGTTCTATGAAGACAAATGCAATGTTCTATATTATAACAAATATAACAATTAGTTATAGCAGAGAGATCAGTGAGTGGTGTGATTTTGATATTTGCTTATTGTGCAGAGAAGTGCAAAGATCAAAAATCAAAAATCAAATAAAAAAAATACACAGTTGCCGAGCATTTAAGTGAGATAGTGATTACATTGCATTGCTGTTACAAAATTCTTGCAATTAGCTTGCAAAAAAGTGCAGCTAATTTTCTAGTATGAAAGGATGTCTTCACTTCAATATGATTAATTTCAGATCCCCAGATGAATTAACATTTATCATAACACCAACCTCTAACAAGAGATCAACCATATAGGTCCCGTATACATATGCAATGACCACGCGAGCCGTGGACTTCTTCACCAGAGTAACGATCCTCTGAAGTTCAGCTGCGTCATGGTCCCAGGGCAGAACCTCCACATAGGCCAGACAACCCAAACCAGACTGGGCCAGGGCAGACTGGAAGGACTGGGCAGCATTGCGGCCGTAGGCATCCGCCATAAATAGCAGTCCTACCCAGGTCCAATCGTACCGCCTCATAATCTGCAGCATAACTCGCACCTGATTAGAATCAGAATCATAAAACACGGGACGTGATGTTAATACTGTCCATTGTGCCAATAGATGGTGTGCACTCACATGAGATTTGCCTTGATGTTACGAGAGTGGCATGGGAGGTGTCTTTCTTAGACTGGGGTAAGATGTCAATTTTGGGACACATCCTCAGTAGTGTGCCTTTGAATCAGGGGGTGTTTCGGCCTTCAAACTCTATACACCCTCATCAAAGGTGGCCAGCTACAGGGTGATCAAGCCTTAGCTTGTGTCCCATGCCCAATCATTAAGATTTGCCTAGTTGTTAAATGGCAGATAAGACCTTTATTGATCCCACAAAGGGAAATTCAGTCACCAAAGAGAGTACAGATTGGATGGTGAATATAGAGGGATGAAAGTGCTTAGTTTAGATTATTCACATAGTGGTAAAACAGTGAATCTCTTACACAAATTCCACAACGGAAAAGGTCAAATCATTGACTTATGATGCTGTCAACAAAGACCTTTAATACAGTGGTTCTCAACCTTTTCAGGTCGTGACCCCCCAAAATAATCATATTTGAACTGGGGACCCCACACCCTGATAAGCACTTGGAATGTAGGAGTTGAGGCATTACATTTTGTTTGACTCGGTTCCACAGACAAATATTGTGAAAATAGCAGATCTACAACGCCTCGCTCGCAACGCAAGGCGTTGTGAGCTTGTAGATCGGCTATTTAAAAAAATATTGCCTCTTTCTTGTATTATTTGACGATTTGGCCAATGTTTGAGCAGTTTTTATACTATAGTTTGTTGATTACTTTTGTTGCAGTACTGGTCTATTTATTTGTCTTTTCTTTTTATTAAAAAGGTCTTAAAAGTAATTAAAAGGTAGCCTAAGTAATATATATATATTTTTTGTTTGTTAAAAGGTTAAAGTATTATATTCTGATAGTAATAATCATTGCTACAGAGCATTTGTTCGGTCACAGGGGTCTCTCCAGCTCTTTAGTAAACAGAATATACGTACATTTTCAAGGCAATCAGAAGAGAGCACTGAAAATGCATTATCTGTTTAGCTGGGGAGACATGGGAGACTCCTTTTACTGAACTAACACTCTATCAATGAGTACTATCAGAATATTGAGCGATTTAACACTTATTTTAACCAAAGTAAATCACTTACCCTACCTTTAAATTGTCACTTCACTAGCTGTCATGGGGACCCCCCAAAATTATGTGGGGACCCCCCTGGGGGTCCCGACCCACAGGTTGAGAACCACTGCTTTAATACACACAAGCAACAGAAAGGCGATAGGCATTATCGATTACATTCACTAGAGCAGTGGTTCTCACGTTTTCGTGCCAAGGACTACCCGAATTGATATATATTTGGCCGCAGACCCCCATCTGATTTTTTTTTTGTGCCAGGGACCCCCAGAAGAAAAGATTTGTGTTTAAAAAATAAAAAGTTTCCAAATATTTTAGATATTTTTCAAAAATTGCAGATGTCGCAAGCTTGTACGAGCTTGTAGATCTGCTGTTTTTGAATAGCCAACATACACATGGATAAAGTGGTTAAATGATTGTGATGCTATGTTAACAACCTTTGCTGGGGCCCCTTGGAACCCCTCCAAGGACCCCTGGGGGTCCCCGGACCCCACTTTGAGAACCACTGCACTAGAGAGATGTTTTTCTTAAGTGTGTGGAGCATGTAGTACTTGTTTGATCTTTTGTCTGTAGAAGTTCACCTGAAAGGTATCACTTGAGATTGTTCTAAAGAAGGATGGGAACTTATTCCGGTCACTCAGACAGGAGCAGGTGGAATAGTAACTTACCTGAAAAAGACACAAAATATATTCTGTAATGTACTCTTACATCCTTTGTGACCATTTTCCCTGCATGCAGAGTATGTGAGCAGAGCAGGGAGAAATCACGCTCCATGATCACGAGGCTGTTCTCTGCTCCACTGCTCAAAGACATTCCCTGCCACTCTGCTCAATATCGCTCACCACTCATCTAGATTTCCCCCCCGCTTAGCTCACTGCTCCAAAACAAAAAAACAGAAAGAAATAACAATATAAAGTACAGTAGCAGCGGTGTTGTATTTTGCTGCAAATACACAATGTTCAAATAGGAAACTTACCATGGGAACTCTGTACAAACCTAATATACTAGAGATGGCAATAGAATGTGCTGAGGTATCACCACCTACAATTCCGAGCATTGGAGGGGAGCCAACACAGCGCTCATTCAATTGAAACTGTTCCTCTCCCCCACTGACCAATGACAATGCTGCACGGAATGCACCTCCAAGAGTGAGACAAGTATCATAGAGACTATATCCCAGAGTCACATTGGGTAGCAGGCTGGTGTTTCTGTTGATCTCAGTAATTGCGAAAGCCATGGTCTGGGCCCATCTGAACCTTTGAATGTCAAAACTAACACACAAAACACCACTGTAACTTTGAATATGTATCTCTGTAGAAATATACACCATCAAATTACCAGGTGGTACTGTTTATCACAAATTATGTCATACTCACCCATAGCAAGTGGGATCCAGCTGCTTGGAGGTGAAAGACAGCTCAGGGAAGACAGCTGAGGAGTGGATATAAAACAAACCACCCAGAATAAAATCACCAGCCTTGAAAATTCTGTTGAGATTGAACTGTGCCTGTAACTCACAAGAAGGCGAGGAAGGTGAGGAAGACAAAGGAGAAAAGAAAGAGAACATTATCAAGGACAAGTACACATATGCAAGCAGGTGTGTGTCTAGAGAAGCCCTCATGACTTTCCTTCTCTGTCTAACACCCCCCTTTTCCTAATCCTTTAGTCCAGTTGCTCCATTTTATACACAATGCTAGGCCATCCCCTGTGCCACCTTATGCCCTTACGTAATCTGTCACACCCATCTGTGCAGAGGCAGAAGTAGGGGCAGGGCTTATACATTAGCAATGATTTCATACCAAAATAACGCGTGAGTCCTCTAATGTGACAACACTACAGTATGTCAACAAGGTTACATTGCCAACTATTCACACACTGTACGTCTCCCGAACACACGCACTTTGTGCGTTCTCTCAGACAGATACAGATAATCGTGATATTCATGGTTTTTCAGTTCTCGGAATCCATTGGTCCGTCCGAATTGCGATTTGGCACCGCACACCTCTCGGGGTCATATGAGACACACCTGCGGCAAGTTTGAGAGTTCAGAGTGACACACACACACACACACACACACACACACACACACACACACACACACACACACACACACACACACACACACACACACACACACACACACACACACACACACACACACACACACACACACACACACACACACACATTTGGTTAATTATAGTATTGATTATCATACTCTACCATAAGTTAAAATTTGGTTTTCTTCATTCAAATGAGTCCCGGATTGCAGTTTGAATGGGGAACTTCACTGATTTTGCACCCAAATCCGGTTTTGATAAGTACGTTTTTCCTGGTAAATAAACATTTGCATTGTGTCTGCAAATATTAGTGCTGTTAGATGGTGTTTACATAATTATCTTCTAAAGTTATTGTGGGAGTGTCATGGTGTCCTTCACTGTGGATGTGCTGGTAGACAAGGTGATTGACATCAGCTGGAGGGGCTGGTCTTCCTGGAACTACAGGAAACTTGGCCTGTAGTCCATTGTAGTCCAGGAAGAACTGATTTTGGTCGGGTTTCCCAATAAGGAACTTCTTGGGGCAGAATCCGCACTTCTCGTTCTCCCCTTCTTGATGACACCCAGCTGTATCTCAGCACTACACCAACCACTCCGCTCCCTCCACAGACCATAGTCAACTGCCTACTTGAAATAAAGACCTGGATGACCACTAACCTACTCAAACTCAACAGTAAGAAAACAGAGCTCATGGTCATATGACAGTGTTGCTTCCTAGCTAAATTAAAAGTACCCCAACTGAAATGATTGAATAAAACACCATTTATTTGACATCACAGTTTTATGTGAAGTTACATTCTTGTATGACACATTTATGGTTGAAACAAACTGTCAATCAGTTCAAGAAATGCAATGAATGTGATAATCAGTCATACTGTATATATATATATATATATATATATATATATATATATATATATATATATATATATATATATATATATATATATATATATATATATATATATATATATATGTATTTTATTAGCACTTGTGCTAATAAAATACTTATGCAATAGTAAGTACTTTATTAGCACTTGTGCTAATAAAATACTTATGCAATAGTAAGTTGTCCATCTCTGTTCCCGGAGTGTGCAGTCCCTTCTTTGAAGGTTCATCCCCTTTTTTATATGTTATATACCTGCTGACTAGACTTGCACCTCCAACGGGGTTTTTGGGATGTGCAGGAGTCCCCTTTTTGTTATATATATATATATATATATATATATATATATATATATACTTTGCCTTTATTACTACTTTTAATTTAATCTGAAAGAAAGATATGTCTTACTAACACGGTTAACAGCAATAAATCATATATATACACATAAAATACACTCAAAGAACATTTATTGTTGTTGAATTTATGCATCTATCTACGTATCGGCGCTACCTCTACCCATGATGGACTTCTTAGTGTTTCTCTCAGGTCTAAAAAGGATTATGTAACACTTTGGCCCAAACAGTGCCACCAAAATGCCAAAACTAGATGCTAAAATAGCAAATACCTCCACTACATCTGCATATTTGCCTGGAGAGCTGATATATGCTGGGATGAAGGCTATCCACACAGCACAGAAGATCAACATGCTGAAAGTGATTAACTTGGCTTCATTGAAGTTATCTGGAAGATTCCTTGCCATGAATGCTAGGAGGAAGCTGAGGAGTGCCAGTAAACCAATATAACCTAACAACACTGCAAAACCAACCGTTGATCCCACCACACACTCATAGACTATCTTATCACTTTGATATTGGGTGTTTTTATTAGGAGTTGGTGAGGCAGACACAAGCCAGGCTGTGCAGATTGTTGCCTGGATGAAAGTAAGAGACAGAACTGTTCCTCTCTGCTGCATAGCACCAAACCATCTCAGAATGTCTGCACCCCCAGGCTTGGAGGCCTTGAACACAGCCAACACCACCATAGTCTTTACCAGGATACACGAGACACACAGCACAAAGCTGATCCCAAATGCTGCATGCCTCAGCTGACAAGTCCAGATCCTGGGACGGCCAATGAACAGAAGTGAACACAAGAAACATAGTTTGAGTGAGAGCAAAAGAAGGAAGCTGAGTTCTGAGTTGTTGGCGCGCACCATTGGTGTGCTTCGATGATAAATGAAGATTCCCAGGACAATGGCACAGATAAGTGTGCCCAGCAATGAGATGGTTGTCAAGGAGATACCCAGGGCCTCATGGTAGGAGAGGAACTCCAGGCTCTTAGGGACACAGTGGTCACGATTGGAACTGGACCAGAAGTCCTCTGGACAATTGCCGCACTCTGTAGAGTCTAATGAAGACAGCACGGTTAAAGGGATATACAAGTACAGTACCAGCCTAAAGATAACCTACTACATACATACATGACTTAAACCTACCAGTCTCATTGCTGATCTCTCCCTCAGAGCAAGTAATGCAGTCAAAGCAGCAGACAGGTTCCCCTTTCCTTCTGGCCACACGGGTTCCAGGGGAACAGCTCTCACTGCACACTGACCGAGGCGGCTACAGAGGAAAGTAGCAATGATCAATTTAAGTTTAAACTAAATTACATTCACATCATGAGCTCAACATGAGCTGTTTTATAAAGAAGTGACCTTTTTGGTTTCAAAGTTCCAGAAGATTCTGTCTTCATCAAGGATGAGTTCTTCAACTCCGGAGGCTGACTTCTTGTACACACCTACATTAAGAACCTTTGTGCTTCCATCAGGGAGCCACGCCCAGTTGATGACATCATAGAATGGTAAAGCATCTCCATTCTCATCAAAGGATACATGCTCACCAATTGATGTGGTGAAGTTTATCATTTCCAGATAATAGACAAGCTAGAAATGGTGATGAGCAAAATTATAAAGAGCAAGAGACTTTAAAAAAACCTACTGTATGCAATATGCATTGGACTGCTGTTGTATTAACTACACTTATAGTATTTACAACACAATACAGACATGAGCTGTATTTTGTCCTAGCCCTCTGTCCCTACTCACCAAAAGTCTATGAATGGATTATTGCATTTCGGCTCAGAAACCCTCAGATCGGAACTATTCATATTTTTGTAAAAAGAGGGTCTGGGCAGCAAAAAAGGGGCATTACATTTTTCTAATTTTATTCTTCCACAAATGAAGGGTGCATGTAAACAAAATTGGGATTAGTCCATTCATTTGCAAGCTGGTTATTCAAATTATTTATTTATTTATTTTTGCCAAATACCGGCTCATATTCTCATACATTTTTACATACAAAAAAATATTCTAGTAGTTTCCAGGGGTAAAATAATAATAAAAAACTGCATACCGTAGTTTAATTACCAGCTTTTCCCTCTAGGACACAACACGTCCGAAGGCGACCAAATGAAACAATTCCAATGATTTTTTTACGCACACCCTTAATTTGTGGTTTAAATTAACTAAAATATGGCTCATGTGAAAAACTTTATTTAAAATGTTTTCATGACAATGGCCTTCTATGTTCAAGTGTGTGTGTACCGCGACATAGTATCCCCCTCAAAAGCTTCTGTTTAACTGTGTTACTGCACAAAACACTGACAAACATTTACTGCAAGGCAATTAGTATTACTATACATCACTATAAAATAATTATAATACCATATTTCTTGCTTTTTAACAATGTCATACACATTCATTACACATTTACTAGAAACATAAACAGATAATCTGGGAATTAGTATTACACCTGCCATGGCTGTATTGTCTGCAAACTGGCACAGCTGTGCCCAATGAAAGGCCCTCTTCCTGGCACACATTGCAACATGTCATGGAGAGCATGGGCCAGAGCATACACAGCCTTGTACACATTATACTCTGGCCTGAAGACTGACAAATCCAAAAGTATTGTTTCTGCTGTTCCTAGGTCCTCTTGTCCTGTACACATCCTTCCACCGGCATCCACCCACTCTGACGGAAGGGGTGCAAATTTACACCGAAATGTGTACTCCCAAAACTGTCTCACCTGAAGGAACACAAAGAAAACGTAAAGGTAGGGTAAAGGCCTTTAGTGATATTTCTGTGTTAAATATCTCTCTTTGAGATATGATGATAGTAATCATTGCTATATCGAGTGTTTGTTTAGTAACAGGACTCAGGAGACTCCCTGTCTGTCCAGCTCTTTATTAAACAGACAATTCCTTTTCAGGTCGTGATACCAATTTCATCAAATTGTTTTTATTAAAGAGCTGGAGAGATAGGGAGACCCCTGTTACTGAACAAACACTCCATCGCAATGATTACTATCAGAATATAGCTTTAACTTTTTAACAAAACACTATCACTTTCACCAAAAAATACCACTTATCCAATATTTAATAATACATATAATACCATGTAAATAATTAAAAACAGACATGGCAGGTTAAATGCTAAATGAACCAAAATACTCACTATGTTATTTTCATGGCTGTTGTCAGGGTCATTGTCAGGATGTATATTTAACAAGAAGTCCTTGAGACCTGGTATCTGTCCACGATGGATGGCAATGCCCAGGACGCCTGTCAGGTATGGCAGGAAACGAGGAGACTCCAGTATGGCATATGATGTCCAGTCTTCACTCGCTATCCACTGCAGACCTGTCACATCCTGCTTTACCACCTGTTTATTATAACAATATAACAATGTGTTATAGCAGTGAGATGTGTGCATGGTGTATGATGTGTTTGCTTACTGTGGAAAATACTGAAAAGTTGGAAGGGGGGGGGGGGGATAAACAAAAAATCCACACACAATTTTTTTTAGCAATTTGATTAGAACTTGGAAAGATAAAATTGCATTGCAGTTAAGTTTAGTTTTTTTAAATTAATTTTAGCTCAATTTAAATAAAAGCTATTCTCAGCTATTTCAGATTACTTGTAATTATGAATTACTAAATTAGCATCTATACCTCTTCCATGAGATCGACTAGATAGCTCCCATATGGAAATACAATGACCACACGAGCTGTCGATTTCTTCATCACAGTGACAATTCTCTGAATTTCAGCTGGGTCATGGTCCCAGGGTAGAACCTCCACATATGCCAGACAACCCAAACCCGACTGGGCCAGGTCAGACTGGAAGGATCGGGCAGCATTGCGGCCATAGTCATCATCAGTAAAAAGCATCCCTGCCCAGGTCCAACCATACCGCCTCATTATCTGGAGCATAGCTCGTACCTAATTAGATAAAGAACGGAGGAATAAGTGCTTAGGCTATGTTATTCGCATAGGGGTAAAACAGTGAATCTACTGCACAGATTCCATAATAGCCTAAGTAATCATTCTCTTTTAATGCTGTCAACAGAGACATTCAGCTCCAGCAGTAACACATATAAGCAATTGAGAGGCGATATGAAACATCAATTACACTCACTACTAGAGACATGTCCAAAGTCCAGCCCGGAGGCCAATTGTGGCAGGAGTGCAGATTTTGTATGCCCTTCCTTCCTAAAAATGTATCATTTATGGTTCGCCAGGACTGTTCTGAAATTAACTAGGGCAGACAGGCTATTTTTCAGTAGAATTTCAAAGGATTCCTAACTGCTTGTTCCTTGTATTGTTTTATTCTCAACATATTTTTTTTATTTCATTGACATTTTTGTAGAGGCCTTTTGACACCGGATTGCATTTGGCTACACGGCCATTTGAACAAAACTCAATTTATTTGACTATAAATATATTAGAAATGCAGTGCATTGTGGAAGAAAGGGGAGGGGGGGGCTGAATCATTTTTTATATGTTCACAGCACAGCGTACTTACATATGGTTACACTGCCAATAAAATAATATTGATGTTGCACTGTAGTTATATGAAAATTATTCGAATGCGATGCATTTGTGTTTGACTTTGTTCTAGTCCAAAGGTAGAGTATGACAGTCGGCCCTAAGGTCTTTTCATATTTTCAAGTATGTGCACTAGAGGGATGTTTTTGTCAAGTGTGTGGAACATGTACTACTTGATACCAACAGATCTATAGTCTGTAGAAGTTCACCTGGAAGGCATCACTTGGGATTGTTCTAAAGAAGGATGGGAACTGCATCTGGTCACTCAGACAGGAGCAGGCAGCATAGTAACTCACCTGAAAAAGACACAAAACATCTGCTCTGTTATACATTTTGTGAAAGATTTTCCCTGTAAGCAGAGAGCCTGTGTGCGGAGCAGAGCAGGGAGAAAACATTTAGGGAAAAACATGAATATTTACTCACGAGCCATAAAAATGGGTCCGCAACTCAAAATTGTTTGGCAAACACTGCTCTATGTTCCCTTCAGCACCATGGATAGCGACACATTTTTACTAAGACATGTGGACATTGGGTTTTGCATAACAATAATCAATCACACAGTCCCTACTCTCTGTCTCTCTGTCTGTCTGTCTCTCTCAGACAGAGACAGAGAGAGAGAGAGAGAGAGAGAGAGAGGGAGACTTTCAAGGTGTAAAAATATATACATAAACTATACATTGTCATATCATACATTTGTAAATAATAACAGACTCTAAATTAAGCATGAATCAAATTGAGACTTGAAAATGGGGTTTAAGTGTAGGAAACTTACCATGGGCACTCTGTACAAACCTAATATACTAGAGATGGCAATAGAATTTGTGGAGGAATCAGCACCCACTATTCCGAGCAATGGAGGGGACCCGACACAGCGCTCATCCAATTGAAACTGCTCCTCTCTTCCACTGACCAATGACAATGCTGTACGGAATGCAACTCCCAGCTTGTGACAGGTATCATAAATCCTATATCCCAGAGTCACATTGGGTAGTAGGCTGGGGTTTCTGTTGATCTCAGTAATTGCAAAAGCCATAGTCTGGGCCCATCTGAACCTTTGGATGTCAAAACTAACACACAAAATGCCCCTGTAACCTTGATTATGTATCTTTGTAGAAATATACACAATCACATTATCCTGTGGTAGTATTGTTCTAAACAATTCTATTTGCTTTTGTATTAGTGATACTCACCCATAGCAAGTGGGGTCCTGTGGCTTGGAGGTAAAAGACAGCTCAGGGAAGATAGAAGAGAGGTGGATATGAAACAAGCCACCCAGAATAAAGTCGCCAGCCTTGTAAATTTGGTTGAGATTAAACTGTGCCTGTAACTCACAAGAAGAGGAAGGGGAGGAAGACATAGGAGACGAGGAATAGAACAAAATCAAGTACAAGTACACATATGAAAGCAGGTGTACGTCTAGAGAAGCCCTCATGATTGTCCTCCTCGGTCTAACCCCCCCTTCTCCAAGTCCTTTGTCCAGTTTTACATTTTATACACAGTGCTATGCCGTCCCCTGTGCCATTGTACTGTATGTCATTACGTAATCTGTCAGTAGGGGCAGGGCTTAAAGGGCAAGACCACTTTGGTAGAGGTTTGGGTTGTGTAGTTACCTTGACATGATGTAACTCCAAAGGTGGGCAAGAAATCAAAAATAATTTCTCCATTGACTAGAAAATGAGAATTCAAAATATGCTCCTTATTGACTTACATTGTACAGCAAAACCACTCTGAGGCTCTTTTTCAGCCCGCAAACAAATGAAAACAAAGCTGATTCTATACCAAAAAAAAGGAAGTGTTCTATACTATAGAACATCACAAAACCCAGTACTGTTTGTTTTTAATAGAAATGTCAACTTCCTGTTGATTCGGATCCAGATACGCGGATACAGCCTGGGTTTTCTTCCTAGTAGCCTGATCTGAGGCCCATTGACTTCCATTATGAAATTAAAGTTAAATATTTCAAAAATCAATGTATCTACTACTTAAGTTGAAGTTGCCTCTGTCTGTCTGTGGGTGTGCCTGGATTATGCCCAAATGTGGAGTCTTACATCAAAAAAGGTGAACACATCCTCATGACGTACGCTTAAAAGCTTAACACGTTTGAATGCAGTTTCTAGCTCAAACTATGTGCAGGTAGTGTCACAGAAATTGGGGAGTGTAAATAAATAAATAATATAGAATAGACATGAGTGTGCTCACTTCCAATAGAGGAAGTGTTCATGTGCCCCGGCCCAGTACCAGCTGTTCACCCTTAATTTGAAAATAGTAAATGATCTGAGCAGTATAGTTTTGAGTTGTCTTGTTTAGGAGTAAAGTGTTGGACGATGAATTGATGGAGTGACCATCATCGCTGTCCTAGAGCCCCACCACTAGTTAGGCTAGAAAATATATTCTAAATCAGTGGTTCTGAGACCTTTTAAAGTTCAAGGGCCCTCATAAGAGAGCAAATGGAACCAAATCCCTTTAATTCCATATAGACCTATCGGTTAGAACTTCCTTGAGGGGGTTCAAGGAAGTTTGAGAACCACTTCTCTAAACAACCACATGTATACACTTTTAGTATGAATGAGGAAAAGGGTAAAAGCCACGCCTGAGGTAGTCGCTAAACTTATCTCAGGCTCACGGTTCTCACATGTCGCCACGCCAACTATATTGGCGAAGCCGTACAGATCAGTGAACCGACGGGTCCGGTTTAGCCAATTAGGGAAGACGATGCCTACATAACAAACAAATTGGTGCAGAGGTACATACGTGATGGGAAGCTCGGCCAATCTGTGAAGCAGAAGGAGACGGGTTGGTTTGGCCAATCAGGCGGCCGGTGCCCACACTCTCCAAAAATATAGAGATTCTTCCGCAGACCCGTGGACAGACAGATTTGTGGTTCTTCTCTTTTTGGAAACTGGATCGAATTGCCACTCGACACTGAGGCCGTTCAGTCAGATGGTGCCCGATTTATGCCCAAGGCAGGCAGGCAGGCAGGCAGGCAGGCAGTCAGACAGACAGACAGACAGACAGACAGACAGACAGACAGACAGACAGACAGAGACTTTGACATAGATACTGTAGATATAGCCTAGAATAGATATATTATTTGGTATGCATGTGCACAAAGAGTGAAATGCTTAGGAAGTTGAGACTGTAATTACAGTAAATATCAGGGTCAATGACAGTAGAGGTGATAGCAGTATCCGAGTGACCAAGTTCTCATTTCTCATGTAGCCTACAGAGGCCCATGATGCAACTGACTTGAAAGACACGTTCCAGTGGGAACTGAGATGGCAGAGTTGATGATGTATGTTAGCTAGTTAAAGTGGCTGAGGTGTGAGGGAAAACAAGGTTGAAGCCTAAGGCAATAAGGCATCTTCAACTCACAGAGGTGTTCCTGCAATGAGCTCTGCTCCCAAATGACAGTCCCTTAGCTGAGTGATGTAATCTTACAAAACATGTTGTTTTTAATTAACCCAGGACTATAGGAGACATACTGTATCAATAGGCCATTGAGAAGACACAAGGTTGAAACATTCCAAGAGCACTAATTAAATATCACATGGGTCAATGCCTTGCAAAACCATTTGTTAACATTTTTTAGACTATCAAAAGTGTAATCCTTATACAAATGCCTATTTCTCCTACAATGATGTGACTGTCACTTAAAATAATGTAACTTCATAAGTCACTCTCGATAAGTATGTCTGATGAATGCCTACATTTTTGGGGCGGTGTAACCGCCCCCTATAAGTGAGTTTTGGACACTGACCAATCCTGCACCGTGATTGGCCAATAGTCTACAACGCAGTCTACAACCCTAACCCTTCCACAGTCAATGCAAATCTATACTTTTGCAAAGTCATCCAATCACATTACAGCTAGTGTCATCACCACTAGCTGTAATGTGATTGGCTGACTTTGCAAATGCAGGACTGTGATTGGCTAGCGAAACACATGACACATGTGCAGCCCTATGAATAGCAGTATGGACTTAAAAAAAAGTAATTTATCCTTTTTTTTAAGTGAGTCATGTTGTGATGACCACACACCGCCCACTTCACACTGGGTGTGATTTTTATTGTAATTGAATAGTTTCATTGCATTGCTTTACTGTCCACTTCATGTGACACGTGACGTGACCACTCTTTTGCATAAAAGTCATCCAACATCACATCATAATACAGAACAGCCATTTGTGTGCCTCAGAACTGCTCTCAGTGGGCCATGGAGGTATACTGCCCAAATGGTTTAAAAGTTTAATGAAAATATAGCTACTGTCATGTCTTCATATTTATTTCTTTTAACAAGCACAAATACGTGACAATTAATTAAAAAAAATCACACCCAGTGTGAAGAGAGTGGTGCCTTCGAAAGTGTACCTGGTTGCATCCTTGTGTTGCAATCCAACAACATATTGTCACGTGTCACGTGAAGCTTGACCAATCAGCCGTGCTCAAACATACGGACGGACATACGGACGGACATACGGACACACGGACAAATGTAGGAGTGGTTGGCACCACTCAAAAATGGAGAAGTGTAGTTAATTTTGCAACCATGCATTATCTGTAGGCCTACATGTGTTTTGTCATCATCTTCCCACGTCATCACTATGATGTTACAATGATGTACAGACATGCCCAAATACGGAGTTCCATGTCAGTCATGCCCAAGTATGAATGTTCCCAAATAGTATTTGGTGTGGAGGAACATTGGGCACCCTTTCCTGGTTATGTCACACGCCACATCATCGGTTTTGCAGTTTGACAATATTGGCCCTTTATAGTTGCCGAAGAAGGTTGCACCATCTTAAGTCGTCTCTGTGTTGTGCACAACACTTTACCCTGCCTGCAGGACAGCATTCATGATGGGACTGCTGTTAGATCCAAACAGAAGGCGTGCTTTGACAAGCGTGCTCATCCGCCGGAAAGCCCTGATCTCTGTTATATGTTACATTGCAGGCGTGGCATGGTTCATGGGCCTTGCCTTTGAGCCGTTTATGCTGCGTACACACATGGCAGAGAATGCCTTTCATCACACTGTGTTTCAGGAGCATTTCACAGCAGGGGAGATGGCTATGGCCACTGGCAGGGAGTTTGCGGCTCACAAAAAGAAGGCAGATGGGATGCCCGTGGATTGGCTGGTGAAAACCATGCAGTCTCAAGGGCTGGAGGTGTTTACCCAGACCTTCGACCGCACACTCCCCTTCCCTGATGAAAATAAAGAGAGATTTACTGTGAAAGGTACTAATGTATATGGGATCCTGCGAGCTCCTAGAGCACATCGCACCGAAGCCCTGGTGCTGAGTGCCCCCTCCAACCCAGGGAATAGCAACAACCAGGCTGTGGGCCTTCTGCTTGGCTTGGCACAGTCCTTCCGGAGTGAGATTTATTGGGCCAAGGATATAATCTTCCTGGTGAATGATCATGACCTGATTGGTATGCAGGCCTGGCTGGAGGGCTACCACCACACCAATACTACGGGTATGGACTGGGCTCCACTCCAAGGCCGTGGTGGCTCCATCCAGGCAGCATTGTCCTTGGAGCTCAGCAGTGATGTCATCACCAGCTTAGACCTGGTTCTAGAGGGGCTTAATGGTCAGCTGCCCAACCTGGATCTGACCAACCTCTTCAATACCTTCTGCCAGGGGATAAGGGTTCCCTGCACCATCCAGGGCAAGCTTCAGAGGAAAGACTGGGACACAGTGTCAGGTTACAGCCATAATGTCCAGACCATGTTGCTGATGGTAATGAAGCAGGCCAGTGGACGGCCCTGGGGTGACCACGGACTGTTCTTGCGCTACCACATAGATGCTGCCTCCATCAAGGGGATCAACAGTTTTCACCAGTACAAGGCTGATGCCACCAAAGTCGGCAGTCTCCTGGAAGGAATGTATCGGAAGCTCAATAATCTCTCGGATCGCCTGCACCACTCCTACTTCTTCTATCTCATGTCATCGCTCTCTCACTTCGTCTCCATCGCTTACTACATGCCAGCCTTTGTCCTGCTCGCTGTCATACCGTTGCTTCATGCTTTTGACTTATGGGTTCAACTTGTGTCTCCACCATCAAGAGCAGACATTTGCGTCAAGCTGCCATCCAGCCCTCCGGGAGTGCTGTTGTCCGTGTTGACTCCGATCGTGATCAGCCAGCTGACAGGCGTGGCTCTGTACACCCTGCCCATCCGTTCTCAGAAGATGGCTGTGGGACACTTCCCTCTGTCTGAGACGGAGGCTGTTGTCATGGCGGTCATTGTCATCTACACAGCAGGCCTCGCTCTTCCTCACAGCACACACAGGCCGCTGTCAGGACAACATGCGGAGCAGGGTTGGAGAGTTCTGAAGCTGGTGGCTGTCTTGTACTTGACTCTGCTGCTGGGTTGCACGGCCTTCTTCAACTTCTCCCTGGGCTTCATCTTGGCTCTCACCTTGGTGCCCCTGGCAGCCTTCATCACACCCGACGTACCAAAGTTTCTGTCAGCTTTCGTCATGATCATCCTCAGCCCTGCCGGCACACTACTTTTCAGCGTGTTCTTCTTCCAGGAGCTGCGGGAAATGCCTGTCAGCTTCCTGGATGGCTGGATGCTCTTCCTGTCTGCCATCTCACAGGGAATCCTGGACAACTCCCTGTATGGCTCTCTGGTCTACCCTCTTGTGGCCTTGATGGTCTACCCCTGCTGGCTGCTGCTCTGGAATATTCTTTTCTGGAAGTAGTACTTGTAGATACTGTCAGCAGGCCAAGAGCTGCAATCACCTTTTTGGCAATAGGAAATCTCAGTGTTTGGTGTTGTATTGGTTATCTATTTCAACCGGTAGATTGCACAGGGTGTAATGTCTCTAAATAGAAACCTTCAAGAATGAAATAAAGTCATTATGAGGCCAGATACAAGCTTACAGTCAGCAGGTAGGAGCTGCAATCACTTTTGAGGTTTTTCAGAACTTATGTTTTATTAAGAGTGAAGGACATTGGATGTTCAAACGGCATAGTGGACAGACAACACAGTAGCTTGAGCTTCTCTAGCTCAGTGGTTCTCAACCTTTTTCATGTCAAGGACCCCCAAATTGACACTTATTAGCCTGCGGACCCCCATTTGAAAAGATTTTTAGCAGTGATTCTCAACCATTTTAATTCAAGGACCCCCCATTTGACGTGCATTAGGCTACGGACCCCCATTTAATGGCATTTCTGTCTCTGGGACCCCAATTTATATTGTAAAATCAATGTTAGTGTAACTCTGAGAGTGTACAAATGGAACCAAATGGACCCATTAGGGTCCATTTGGTTCCATTTGTACCCTCTCAGAGTTACAGACCCATAAGGGTCCATTTAGTTCCTAACTATCCTTCATTTAGCTGGGGACCCCCTGGAACTCCCTCAAGGACCACTGGTGGTCCCCGGACCACTGGTTGAGAACCACTGCTCTAGCTCACATTGCTTCTGATGCACTTCATATTTATGTTTGAGGATTGTTCACCGTATAGACAGAGAGACCCTCGTTACTTCATATTTATAGTCTATTTCAGTATCAAACCCTCAGCAAGCGGTATAGTGAGACCCTCATATTCATATTTCAGAATGGTCTTTATTTTTCTCTTCAAGAATCTTAACGGTCACACCTTTTTATAGTGGTGACCTGTCAGGGCTCATATGGGTAGGCCTATATTTCTCAGAATGTTTTTCCAAGCTGTTGGAAATATTGTTTCACTGTCCTATGAATAAAGAAATACATGCAAATTAAGACAAATATGACTACTGAATACTTTCAACACTTTGTGTGTGTGCGTGCGTGTGTGCGTGTGTGTGTGTGTGTGCGGACATATAGTACACATTAGCAGTATAACCTAATAAAAAGACCGTAAGACATGATGAAGTGTGTGTGTATTCATGTGACAACCAGAATGGTAACACAAGCATCAAGAAGATTCCGTGAGATTCTGAATCTCACAGTGTAATCAAGGAGGACTGTACTGAGGACAGTTGTTTTGGAGCTTATAAGTTATTTTTTTTAAATATAATGTATCATAATATATATTTAAAAAAAATACTAATACTAATATCTACAAGTTCACAACACTTTGGGAGCTTGTAGATCTGCTATTTTTGGTTGGTGTAGTGGGGGAAAAGAGCAGACCAAGTACACACTAAATGGAAGAATATCATATATCAATATCAATAATAAACATTAACATGAATCCAATATATTAATAGAAAAGACAATGTGTAAACACACCAAAACATACATTTTCACAACACTGATAGAACTGTCAAATAAGTCCAAGCTATTTATGAAATCTACAAAAAAAGTTTAACCTGCAAAACAATTTTATACAATGTGTAGTGGGGGTCCCTGCTTCATTTATCTCTAAGGGGTCTATGGCCTGAAAAACGTTGAAGACCCGCTGTTGCAGGCTATGGGAACCGAGTTCAATAAAACATCCATGGTAGTAGCCCTGAAAAATGATTATTATATGACAGTCATCATGGATAGACTTCAACCTGATGGTGTTAGCACTTTCTCTAATTAGGGCCCGTACATCTACATTAACATTCAGATTTCAAATCTTTAATATTCCATGGCCATTGGCCACGGATGTTACAATTATGTGTGGCCCCTCAGAAGTACCCGTAAGTGTCCGTATTGTTTAATAAAAAGTATTTTAATCCGATTGGTGGCCATTCTCTCATAGTTATAATGCATCAGAGTGCAATACACCTCCCAACCGATAGGGTCTCGTAGTTGAAAGCATAATGGAGAAAGTACGGAGAAAATGGCCACCGATCGGATTAAAATGCTTTTTATTGAACAATATGGAAGATACAGGTACTTTTGAGGGGCCGAACATAATTTTAATATCCGTGGCCATGGGGTAAGCAAGGACTTTATATTTGAAATCATAGTTTTCAAAGTTTATGTAGATGTACAGACAGACCACAATGACAGTCATGATGATATGACAGCCATGTTTCAGGGTAGGAATTACAAGATACGCTGCAACACCGACCGAGTTTAACACGGAATTAATTGGCGGTCGTACCGACATCCTGTTCCGTGTCAGTTAGTCCGTCAGGTCAACATGTCTCTTCTCAGAGGATTACAGACACTACAACGACTCTTTACACCCAGAATCTCAAGTAAGATTACATTCCCTCAACATATTCCGATAGATGCACATCACGAGACTAACGTGAGTCAATTGTTTTAGATTGTTTTGGTGTCAGTGTGACACGGTAAGCCGGAAGAGTGGCAGTGGTGGAAAACGTACTCAAATGATTTACTTAGGTAACAGTATCAATATATGCTGTATGCCATGGGTCTTCAACAGGGGGTCCAGGACCCCTTGGGGGTCCTCAGAGTTACTACAGGGGGTCCGCCAAATCTTTGTGTGATATGATTTTTTTTTACCACTTGAACCCTATAGCACCCCTTTTTCTGACGAGAACTTTAGCCAAACATAGCAGATCTACAAGCTCACAACTTGTGAGCTTGTAGATCTGCTATTTTTGGCAAAGAGGTATAGGTGTAGAGGGAAAAAAGGCAGACCAAGTGAACAAAAAACGGTTTAATCTAAAACACAATTTTATACAACATAGATCAGGAGGTCCCTGCTTCATCTCTCTCAGTTAGGGGGTCCTTAGCCTGAAAACGTTGAAGACCCCTGCTGTATGCTGTTTTAACATGTGTGACTTTTGTCTGTTCCAGATGTAAAGAGTCTGTCCACCCTCCCAAGTGTGACTCAACACAACGATGACATGGTATGAACACTATAACTAACACCAGTGGGACAAAGTACTCACCTCCAGTTCTTGAGTCCTGTTCAACGTTTCTCTTTTCAAATGTGTACTTGAGTTAAAAATACTATTTATTTTTAAAAAAATGACATAGTACAGTGGTTTTCAACCTTTTTCGCGTCAAGGACACCCAAATTGACAAATATTAGCCCAGGGACCCCCATTTTAAAAGATATGCCAGGGACTTCTTAGGGGTCCCAATCTACACTGTATCACCATCATCAGTGTTAATTTAACTCTGGTACTCAGAGTTACTGGTACTCAGAGTTACAGACATATAAGGGTCAATTTGGTTGCTAACTATTAATTTGGCTGGGGACCCCCTGGAACCCCCTCAAGGACCACTGGTGGTCCCCGGACCACTGGTGGTCCCCGGACCACTAGTTGAAAACCCATGACATAGTACATATTCTTGTTAATATCAATGCATTGCTGTATTGAAATTTAGGGGGATTTACTTTAGATTTCCAGAAATCTTCAACAAAATGGTTAAAATAACAGATCTTTGTAAACTCGTTGTATTGTATGTTTTCGTCTCCGTCCTTCCGTGTGTCCGTCCGTCTCAGCCAAGCTAACATTGGTCAAGCTTCACGTGACACGTGACAATATGTTGTCACCAATGCTTTGATTGGTTAGCGAGACGCATGATGACATAAAAACCTATAAATAGCAAATGTGCTTCAAAAAATAATTTATATTTTTTTAAGCTAACATTGGTCAAGTGACACGTGACAATATGTAATATAATATAGGTAAGACAGGATTAATCAGGAACAGTACTGGCGGAGACCTGTGCTCCGAGGAGCACATTTTCTAGTTATTTTTTGTTGTCTCCGCCAGGAGACATTGTTTTCACTTTCCGTGAAACAAGCTAACATTGGTCAAGCCTCACGTGACACGTGACAATACGGTGAAATAGTGTGATCTGATTGGCTAGTGACGTATAGCGGCCTATAAATACATGTGTCACTTTGAAAGAGTCTGTGCCTCTTTCAAAGTGAGGTAAGACAGGAATAATCACGAAATGGCTGAGAAATGGCGGATACTGTAACAATTGGATAGGACACAGACAGGACAGATAGGACACTTACACAGACAGGACGGATAGGACACTTACATAGACAGGACGGATAGGACACTTATACAGACAGGACGGATAGGACACTTATACAGACAGGACGGATAGGACACTTATATAGACAGGACGGATAGGACACTTATACAGACAGGACGGATAGGACACTTATATAGACAGGACGGATAGGACACTTATACAGACAGGACGGATA
Source organism: Gymnoscopelus microlampas (assembly GCF_963454915.1). NCBI lineage: Eukaryota > Metazoa > Chordata > Actinopteri > Myctophiformes > Myctophidae > Gymnoscopelus > Gymnoscopelus microlampas. The sequence continues at coordinate 5,405,860 of NC_139959.1, read as the reverse complement.
GGACACTTATATAGACAGGACGGATAGGACACTTATACAGACAGGACGGATAGGACACTTATACAGACAGGACGGATAGGACACTTATACAGACAGGATGGATAGGACAGTTATACAGACGGATAGGACACTTGTGTCATGTTACTATGACACAGTAACATGTTCTATTTTTTTGTAAGAATTAGAACATTCCCAACATTCCCAACACAAGTCTGCTGGCGGAGACTTGTGCTCCGAGGAGCACTTTTTCTAGTTTAAATTGTTGTTTTTTTTTGATTAAATTGTCCCCCCCCCCCCCAATGAACTGCTGCGCCCCTACTCATGTTGTAACTTGAAGTTACAATACTTGATGCATATTGTCTCTAACAGCAAATTATATATGCTCTTCACTCAAAAGCCTGTAAAGATGGACAATCCATTCAAGCAACCACCCAAAGTCTGTATTCTTCACCATATCACAGTGGATTATAAGAATATCCAGGTTAGTATCGAAAACATGTATTTATGTATTTGTTTGTTTTGTTTTTTGTCCATTTATTAAACAATGGAGCAAGTAGTACAGTGTGAGTGCCTCTAGAATTGCATTGTGTAATGTAATCACAAGGTCTGATGGTTTTTATGAACGTTTAATTGACACATGACATAATAATGTCTTAAATGTGCTCATATAATGGATACCTTATAAAAAACATTTTTACAAACCAGTCTATTATATAGACAACAATCAGTTGATTTTTTTCTTCTTTTTTTTAAGAGTTATATTGTAATAAATTGGGAAAGGTTCTGAAAAGGTGACTGTGCGGTAGCAGAATTGCAAGTGTTGTGAGCTTGTAGATTGGCTCTTTTTGTACGCCACCTTGTACAATGAATTATGATACAAGGGTAATGATAGGGTAAGTGATTAAATAACTCCAAGAAATGAGCAGACAAAATTGGAACTGGAACACTATAAAATTAAAGCTGATAAATGGGTACTCTCTCCTGATTGGCAACCCACCTAAACATTTATTTTCTGTTTATTAAAGAGCTGGAGTGACGGGAAGACCCCTGCTACTGAACAAACACTTTATAGCAATAATTACTATCAGAATATTAGAGCTTTAACATTTTAACAAAATAAATATACATATCACTTACCCTACCTTTAGTGGTTAATCAGACAAACAAACATCTATTAGAATTTTGATTCATTGATATATAAGACAGAAAAAAACTGCTTCTCGATTAATCTATCAATTAACCTACATGAGCAAGATTTGGTTATTGGTTTTAAATATTGGTTTTGATATATTTTCAGTTACCGTAATTGGCCAGCCCTACTTCGTTACCTCTTTACTCACAACAGCAGCACGATAGGTTGGCTTCATCATGCAGCCATCTTGCTGACAGATATATTGCTTTCGCTAATAAATCAGCAATTATTTGACTTATTTGAAGACATTGGTAACGCAATTATACAGATTTTCTTTTACCTCTTTCCACCTGGTATCCCTATTTTGGGTACCGGTATTGTCGTACACTCTTTTTGTAACTTAAATTGAGAAGTCAAATTATGCTGTTCCAAATTATACAATGAAAATTCTTGTGGCTCTATCTTGCTTTATATTATCTTGCTTTATATTGAAGTTGTATTGATCAAATGAATTAACACTTCTCTGCTCTTTTCTTTACAGCTTTTGTCCCAGTTCATATCTCCTCATACCGGTAGAATTTATGGCCGACACATAACAGGTGAAGAAGTATATCAATTGTATATAACACACAAGTTCAATGTACTGTATATAGTTCAGTGTACTAAACATAAGATGTAAGTATGTTGTCTGGTTAAGCATTTTGTTTCTGTGTTGTTCTATTTTACAGGCCTATGTGCAAAAAAACAACGGGATGTCACTAAAGCTATTAAAAAGGCCAGAACAATGGGTAAGTCTACTTTGCATAATGTTGTAAAATACAAAGTTGTTTACCAAATAGCGCCATCGTTTTACACATGTTTTTTCTTCGTGACATTTTAATATTAGACAACCATCCGCAAGTGCAGCAATTTCATACTAACTAAAGTCTAATAGTCTTCCATAAGAATCTATGGTCAGTAGTCTGAGTGGTAACTTTCTAGTTCATGACAATGCATTATAACTCATAGCTTTTTTTTTCACTACACAGGTTTCATGTCAGTGACCCACAAACATCCGCAGTTTATGAAAGACCCGACCATCTGTGATATCAGACACTTGGAATAGTTTTTGATGTTTTTTTGTTTCTTTCTTTTTTTTCAGTCTGATTCAGTTACAACAATTTAGTGGGATTCTTTTTGTCTGTATAGCTTCACATAACTTCTAAGCACCACAGCTCCACACAGCTGTCTGCTGGCTCCTCCATTTTCCTTCCCGCCTTAAAGACTTGCTGGACCTCCCGAGGGAATGACTCCTCTGCCCTCCTCTGTGTCTCCTCCCTCCCCGGGGAACGCCTTGCCGCTGCACGACGCTCCGTAGACGGAGTTGTAGATGTTGTAGCCGTTCACAATCACTCGCTGAATTCAAGTTCTCAGTTGCCACAACTGATTCCAGTCATTTGGATTCCATAGAGTTCAACATGGCTTTCTCTTGTCTAAGTATTGGCTTTGTCTAAATGATGATACTTAGTTGTCCATTAATGCTATATTTCATAATAGAAAGTTTAAAACCTTTATCTGTGATTTATTCAAGTGTTTGCTTATATGTAGAACAGCAAGAATAGCAAAGCATCATTTAATTTGTACTTTTTCACAAATCGCAGACTTGTGAAACAGCGCCCAGAATTAGTGCATCGTGACCACTCATTCCTTTGTCCACCAGAAGTCGCACTCTGAAAACTAGTACCCTCACGTTCCCGGTTGCTGGTGTGGAGGCATCAACATTCTCTCGCCACTGAGTGGAGCTCTTTAGCCTGTTGAGTCCTCTTTCAGTCATTTCTCCTCTTCTACTTTTCCCCTGTTCTGAGTCTCCTCCTGACATTCCATAGCCAGCCACTGTACAACCTTTTAACCAAACGTTTAATAACATATTCTTATATATTTTCAGCCAAAGGTGAATTATTAATGACAATTATCCTGAACATTTTCAGTTTTAATAGTCCATTTACTACTTTTGTTGTTGTGGTGCTACCAGTGTTTATTTTAACAACTGCTGTGTACCATCTTGTGTACTGAAATGTAGGCTACCATAAGTTTTCGAAACCGAATAGAGGACAATACATCGTTGTTTTTTGAGTGGCATACACAGACGGCTTCATTACAAATAAAATGTACCTAAAATATAACTTGTGTTGAAAGGACATGTAGGCTACAGATGGATCTGCCTGTTGGCAGACATAACTGAATGGGGGCCCAAGCCATGTTGTAGAAATGTAACCTACTATCAATGGCACTTCAAACTAACATTTAGAGAAGCTCTCACCATGTTGCAATGTTGGGTTTCCACAGAGACCTTTAGGTCAATGCACATAGGACCATAAACCATTGCACTTATAAATAATGTCATTCAGGAAAGACTGACTCATTCTCACAAGTGTAACTAGTACTTGGGTTTTAGTATAGATACTATTGGTCAATTATCACTCCACTACAAGCCAAAGTTGCTTTGTCAATTGTGTGCCTTAGTTAAATTACTAGAGTACAATACTTAAGTATTCAGATAGATCTGCTATGTTCACTATATTTGAAAGAGGGCATAAGTAGTCAATTCATTCAAATCTAGTGGAGGCAATGGTACAATATTTGCCTTTGAAATGTAGCTGCTGGAATGAAATCAATAAGCATCCCAAATTAAATATAAATACTCAAGTAAATGTGTTTGTATGTTGTCCACCACTGATTGTAATGCAGTTGGGTGTGTCTGAAGGCAGCAGCAGCAATGCATTCATATTTGCCAAGAGGCTGTGCAGTAACTGGGTCAAATTATGTCGTTCATGGTGCATTGAATACAATAAGTCACAAACATTCTGGATAAATACTTGGTTTAGATGGTTTTCTCATGGTGTTCGGTGGCCCAATGATCACTAATGCAAGGAAAAACTATTCTCGTTTGTGAAATATCTTGTTTTAGCTTTAGGTCATACATTAACAATACTTTTCGAAGTAAAGTAGCCTTATAGAAGACAAGGCTTGCCAGGTTGTAGTACAAATAAAAACATGTAATGCATGCATATGAAATTATCTAACTGTATGGTGGTGTTCACATAGCAGTCTGGGCTGGAGTTAATACATTTTACTGCTTCTATTGGCTGTGGTGTAATATAACTAAGGACTGTAAATTTTTGAGTTATTTTTACTTTCTGGAGTATTTCCAATTTTCAATACTTTTACTTCTGCTCCACTACTTCTCAGAGGCAAATATTGTACAGCAATGTATACAATCTCAGAGGCAAATATTGTACAGTACTTGAGTAAATGTACTTAGTTACTTTCCACTGCTGGCTACGCAGATGGCGCGCAGTACGCACATGGCTACGCAAATAACGCTCGTTGCGCTGGCTGCGTCCCGTACAGTACGTACGGCATCATTCTGCCTGCCCAGGGTTGCCTTATTGCCTCCGAAAAGAAAACGGCACTAATTAAACCCAAATCCCTCTGATGATGATGATGATGGTGTGACCTCGCACATACCTGGAGGAAGCCATCAGTCACAACAGGTAGGCTAGAGGCAGCATCATGCATGTTTGGACAATAGGAAGGCGGACATTTTCATTTTATTGATAGAGATAATGTAGCCCTGGTCCAGAGCGTTAGCGTCAGTTCTCTCTAACCAGGCGCGCTGCTCATAGACCGAAAATTCCACTGCCGTGCGAGGTCTCCAATTTGAGTAAAAATAAACACAACTACTTCGCTATTCACCGAAACAAACGCAGTTTTGTGCTTTTGAAAGTCTATTCTCCAGGGTGGGAAAAGTCTCAGGACACCACCTTCTCTGTATAATACACGTTTTGGGCAGAAATTTGAATTTGTCCACCAGACAAAAATTATGTATTTTATTCCAGTGCGCCCTCTACAGATCTGGTCAATATAAATTACTATTGACCAGATCTGTAGAGAGCGCAGTGGAGTAAATCAAATCATAGCCATCTGGCGGACATATTTATTTTCTGCCCCAAAAAGTGTATTATACAGAGCAGGTGGGGTCCTGAGAGGCTTCCCACCCTGGAGAATAGACTTTCAACAACACAAAATAGCATTTGTTTCTGTGGATAGCGAAATAGTTGTGTTTATTTATTTTTTTAAACAAAGACGGCGACCTCACACGGCAGTGGAATTTTCGGTCTATGAGCAGAGCAGCGCGCCTGGCAGAGCGTTAGATGGAACTCGCTATAACGCTTTGGACCAGGGCTAGGTTATTATCCTATACGTCTGCCTTTCTGTTTTTCTTTGTGTAATTGTTTACTGTCATTTTATTTTTATCTTGATATTGTGTTTTATGTTATATCATGTTATATCAAATTATCAATGTCTTATTTTTTATTGTATTTATGGTGAGCTGTATTGTTTAATGGTTATATGTTAAAATTGTTATTCTCCAACAAAAATATTGAAAAAAAATCGTCTGCCTTACTGGCGCGGAGCTTCGAGTGGGTCTTTGTCAACACATAATTTATGACTGGAATAGATTCCATAGAAACGTGTTCTATCCAGTGTTGCCATGTCCACTTATTATAAGCAACATTGGGCTTGTTTTTCTGTAAAGTCTCTTGTAAATATAGTTGCGTTTTTTTGGGCTTGTTTCTAAAGTGTAGTTGCTTATTTGGGCTTGTTTCCTAATGTTGTTTAAACCAGTGTTTCTCAAACATTTTCATGTCAAGGACCCCCTCATTAATATGTATTTGTCTGCGCAGACCCCCATCTGATAAAATATGTTATGTCAGCGACCCCCTTAAGATTTGTGTTGTTAAATATTTCTAAAATAGATGAATACATTTTTCTTCAAGATGGTATTTGCTGTTGTTGAAAATAGCAGATCTACAAGGTCACAACGTGTCACATCGTTGTATATCGGCTATTTTCAAATAGCCAATCTAATTATGTTTAAAGGGATCGCTTCTTTTGGGCTTGTTTTCATATACAGTACCTGGTTGCTTGTTTCTCTTGCCAAACCTGGCCCCACTGGTTCTGTATCAGGGACTGTCCCATGCTTGCTTAACAGTCATCATTAGCCTATTGGACAGCAGTTATTTGTAGACGCACGCACCACAACGTAGCCTATTCCAATGGTTCTCAAAGTGGGGTCCGGGGACCCCAGTTAATTTGTTAATATAGCGTCACAATCATTAACCGCTTTAACCATATTTAATTGGCTATTTTTGAAAAATCATGAAAATGAGTGAAAATCTTTGAATACATTTTACCTCCCCCTCATCTCAATATCATTGAATTATCTTTTGCATATGCCTGAGACAAACAAATATCAAGTCAATTAAATTGAAATAATTAGATTTAAGAAATCCGAAGCCTAAACCCATGGGAATAAAAAAAATGATCTATTTTATAAGCTCAAATGCATCAATCCACCATATTGAATGTTTATTAAAAAAAAAGAAAAGAAAACAAAATTGTGCCTTAATCAGATTTGAGAAGGCACAAAATCAATCTCTATCCAGAGATTGATTGATAAAGCGTGCGTGTGCGTGTGTGTGTGTTCATATGTATTACTTTCAATCAGTGGTTAACAGTAACTAAGTACATTTACTAAAGTACTGTATTTAAGTAGAGTATTGGAGTATTTCTTTCTTTTTTCCCCCTCTTTTTTGCAAGCACATGGCTTTCACTCCCATATAATACAATTATTATAGGCTACTTTTGACTCCACTACGTTTCTAAAAAAGCCTCTTGGAATCCATACTTACAAAATTATGAATGAACCACTAAGCCCTATTTCGAAATATAGTGAAAATAGCCGATCTGCAACGTGTCGCATCGCGGGTGATGTAGATCTGCTATTTTCACTAATTAAGATTTTTTTCTTTCGGAAATGTTCAAAATTTCAACACAGCCATGCGTTGATGTTAAAAAGAAAATGTACTTCATAATTATGTACCTACTAATACACGAGTAGTTCAATATTATAGGCCTATAATGTCCACCCACTGCTTTCAATCACCAGATTTCTAATCTAAATTTTTTAGCGCAAGAACCAACTTGTCACTCAGACAGCCAGTGAAATTGAGGGCATAGCACATTGGCTTGTTGTATTATTCAGGGCTTGTCATTTGTTTATAGGCTATTTTAAGAACAGCAACTGTGCACTTGGCAATAAAGCCAGGAGGACCAGATCCAGCAAGTCTCCAGTGACACTGCGTGGGCGACATATAATTACTGTAGTACACTGAGGCACACACATATGCATGTACATTGACCTGTGTGCATAACGTGATTACTTGCATGCACACGCACAATACAGTTCAGTTGACAATGACACACTTGTCAGACACAGCAGACATCATTCATGGATAAAGGAAACAACACCTCCAAATTGAGCGGCTTCCTATAATAGCTGATACCGAGCAGTACCTTGCTAACTGTTTGGCCCTCCTTTTTGAGAGGCCGGCCATTTGAACGCCCCTCACAACCAACTTGTGCACGTGCCCTAGGCTACCAAAGACTTTTTTTTAAAACACACACACACACACACACACACACACACACACACACACACACACACACACACACACACACACACAAACTTCCTCGGTGTGCCTTTGTTAAGTAAGTCTCTTGTGACTCAGTGGTAGTCTCCAGGTGTCTGTAACGCTGGCCCCCTGTTTTTTCTTTGCAGTTGTGGAAAACGTAGGCCTACTCAACCCCAGTGAGTCAAAGTATAGATATTCCTGGTCAAATGTTATTCAACTACATGTGAAAGTTGCTCAGTCAAAAATTTCACAAGGATGGAGGCCAGGTTAATTGTATGGCTAAAACTTTGTGTACCTGATTAATGCACAGATAACGTTTGAGGTACAGCTGTCTGTGTGTGGACTGCGTACATCTCTTCTCTTTTTTATATTAAACATAGGCATATATGACAGACATGTCATATATGACAGATATATACGTACACATACCCAATATGTATCTGTGCTTTATAAACAATGTCTTATAAAGTACAGATACAAAAAAATAATAATTAAGTACAGTACTCAAGTAAATGTACTTCGTTACTGTCCACCACTGCTGTCCTCTGTTGTGTCTGACAACTGTCTGTGGTCACAACGCGTGTCTGGTCTACATCATCAACCCGTGACATGAGGTTGAGAGTGACAGCTGGAACTGGACACGTTGGGAGGAGTAGAAGGAATTACTGAGCTTATTTTATCACTCAAGCCATAGGCTATCTTGGGCTTAAAATCCTCTTAGCAGACCTTGTATTGAACTGTACTTTCCTGTGCTTTTTTTTTGCAAACTGCAAATAAAGTATTCAATCAATCAATCAAACAAGCTATACAGTACATCGTTTTTAGTTACATTTGGAGGTTTAAAACATTTTCATGTTCATTTTTCTAATGATTGTAGACCTCGGGGAGAGACTGACCGAGGATTTGGGCCCGGGCCCAGGCCCTGCTATGGTGACACGTGTCAGCGATGACGGATGTGGAGGCGACCTATGAGGGCTTCATGGTCTCGCGGCGGACAGGACGCAGGAACGCCGTCCACGACCTCCCCCCCGCCGACCCCGGAGAACAGGGGCCCGCCGACCTGGCACAGGGCCTGGCTCAGCTCAACGTCAACAAGTCAGGTGAGAAAGGAGGTTGACAGAAAAACGCAATCTTCATCAATGACGTACTACAGTCAGTCGTACAACAGTGTCCCGCAATGAAAATAGCCTTCCGGAGCCATGTAGCGGTATAGGACAGGAGCAGGAGCGTGAGGTGGCTTGATGTACAAGTACACCCCCCCAGCCATGATGTACAAGTACACCTCCAGACACAACACTAGTATGTTGCAGGGAGGCATTGGGCACCATTTTTATAGTCTTTGGTATGACCTGGTCAGGGAAATCGAATCGGTACCTCCCAATCTCAGGGCGGACACTTAACTACAAGGCCACTGATTATTTTGAAACATTTGGAAAACTTTCGCCTACAATGACATGCCCAAAATAGGGACGCCGGGTTGAAAGTAGTTAGAAGTTATTAGATCTGTACCGGCATTCATGGGGAAGGCAGTGGCTCAGTAGGTAGGGCCTGGGAATAGGAAGGTCCCTGGTTTGATCCTCATAACCTCCAGGATTCATGTCGAATCTCCTTGAGTTAGACATTGGCTTTATTCATAACGCAGGCAAATCTGATGTGTTTTTTTTATCTGATCATTAGTACTGACTGTCCACACAGTTACTTGCGAAGTGATCAGATCAACTTTGTGTATTCAGACGTCTGCAAAAATGCGATGCGTTGTGAGCTTGTGTATCGGCTATTTTTGGTGAACGACACCATCATTCAAGGAAGAATAAATCGGTGTCCGAGTGTCCTAACTGAGACACATTTTTGGAAATTCGATTTGAACCACCTAGGAATGTGATTAGCAAAAGGTTTTATTTTTGTTTTTTATTTCTGTCTTTCTTTTTAAATGTTTTAACCAATCTGATTCCAATCTGCATAGGCCAAAATCTGATTTGGGGAGCCAGTGTGAACATACAGTAACTGCTCCCCTGTGAGGGTCAAATCATTTCCCCTGAGGGATCAGTAAATACACTTAACCACTTTCAACCTGGCTTCCCTATAATGGGCATATCATTATTGTCAAAATCTATCAAACATTTCATTTCAATTGTATGCCTCTTAAATGCTTAAATACTTTGCAACCAATTAACCCATGAGACAATTAGAGGTTTTTATAGTTGCTTGGGAACACCACTTATCTACTGTACAGCCTGGGACAAACCATATCCCTCTGCCACAGATTTATACATTTTCTTTAAAAAAAAAATGTTTTGCCATTTTTGGAATTGTCTTTCTTTCTTTCTTTCTTTCTTTCTTTTTTTCTTTCTTTCTCCATGCCTGTTATCTGTGGATCTGTCATTCTATCCATCATCCCTCTCTATCAGGCAATGAGGGAGAAGGATTAGAGAAAATCCAGGATTCTTCAGACAAAGAACAGGAGAGTCAAAGCTGAGGGCAGCTAACTGGATGACTGTACTCGCATATCATCTGAGTCCCCTCTATAACCCTGACCCCCCTGGCTCCTAACAGCTGGAACTGGACCACTAAGCATCTCGGCCAACGGCATGAACACAATCCTCCATTTCCGTTGGCCGAGCGACCCGGCATCGTCATGGCCTCATCCCCCTGCACTTGGGTGTGTTCCAATTCCCTTAAAAAGCCTCCTCTCCTTGGCACCTTTCCTTCACGGCTACTGATATGAGATTAGAGTGTGAAAGCATGCTAGGCGAGAGCTGCGACATGGCGTCAAGCCGCCTGTCCACCCGTCAGTGGTCCGCAGAGGAACGGAAAGATGGGATGGAGGCTTCTCAAGGTTTTTTGGAGCGAGCTCAAGCGCTTCCACAGAACCAGGAACTCCCTCAATTGTCTGTCTATCTATGGACACAGCTCGACTTATAGGTCTGTGTCTAAGGCAAAGGGTTTAAAACATTTACATGTCAAGGACCCTCAAATTAATATGCATTTGCCCGCGCCGCGGATACCCATCTGAAAATGGTTTTGCATTTTCTCTTTTGAATATAGCAAATCTACAAGCTCACAACATAACGCATCACGACACGAGTAGGTCATTTTATTTTTTCATTGACCTACCGAAGCCGAACAAAGCTCATGGTCAGCCTTTAATCACTGACAGTTGTGCTTACCCTTTGTCGACTCCTACAATTCATTCTGTCCAGGATTGATGGTTGACGGTTTAACACCAAGAACTCAGTGGATGGACTCCACCAGAGCCAACTCTCCACAATATAATAGTTTTGTGACTAATCTTACACCTTGTTGCCAAAAGAGATACTTTGTCTGTACTGTCTGATTCTTGTTTTTGTAATATCCCCAGGGTTCAATAAAGGGCATTTTCTTCACCATTTAAGCCCTAAATAGCTCTTGGAATGACAAATAGCGATACATACCGTAAATAGCTGAAGCAGTAATTGTTTTTGTCAGGATAGATATTGATATTTCTAAACTTAAAAGTGTGTGTTCTGCAGTTGCATATGGGTATGATGCATGCTCTTGTGTAATATGTTGGTTAAAATAATGTATAGTTTACAATGGCCGTGGTGTCAAACCGTTTTCATTTCATTGCTCAGACAGAAAGATTTCAATACTGCTTGCACTGAAATACACTGAGTTGTAATTCATAATAATATATTGAATTATGATCTGGATTTGATGTAGGTTTCTGTGTAATTACAACTAGTAATGCTTTTATTCCACTTCTGAATTCTCCTGAAAGTAAACTCTTCACTGTATCCCTCAGAGAGAATAATCTACTGAAATAACGCCACTATAGCAACAATACACTGCCTTGTTCTAAACCAGTGGTTCTCAATTTTTTTAAATGTCAAGGACCCCAAATATGGTATGCATTGATTGGGCCAAGGACCCCCATAACTCTGAGAGTGTACAAATGGATTTGGATCCTGACGGGTCCATTTGGTTCCATTTGTACAATCTCAGAGTTACAGATCTGTAAAGGTCCATAAATAGAGCATATCGTTGCTGTCCGGCTGACTCCGGCAGAAACCAGCTAACTCCATTTTGGCGCTTTTGCATTTTTTCCCCATAAATCAGGGCCATTGAACACCCTTTACGTCTGTGTGTTGGTAAAACAAATATTGAACCAATGAAAAGCATTAAAAAGCACTTCTGACAAAACCAGCTAACTCCATTGGATCCTCAAACTGTCTGCTGTTTTGCTGGGACCCCCTGCCCAAGTGTATTAAATCTTAAAATCTGTTTTGTTTTTCCTTCTTAAACAACTGGGGAGAAAAATACAAATAATTTGAAGACATGACTGGAACAATGGCAACATGTCCAATTTTCCCTTGTATTTAATGAACAATAACTATAGTACTAGTTTGACTCCAGGCTCCACCCCCTTTTGACCTCCACCCCCCTTTGAGCTTGGAGGTCCATTCAGCTGTTCTTATCAATGATGAACAAAACCTCATAACTCCACTTTTTTTTTCATTTCCTGAAAAATGAACATTTTGGAGTGGGCTGGTTCCTGCCGGACAGCAGAGATATTTAAAAACAAAGAATACATTGGCAGCCTTGAATAGGAATATTTATTTGAAAATAAATGTACGAAATAATTGTAAATGGAGTGCAAAGTACGAGAAGTATGAAGTATTGAAAAATGGACATAGGCGCAAGTATGCATTACATTCCACCATTGCCAATCGGCAGAGTAAATATCTCAACAGAGTAATTGAGGGAGGGGAAAAAAAAGAAGATAGATCAACATAATTCATTCAAATCTGGATATAAAGATATCAATATCCTGTGAATTATGTCTTCCTCATTAGAAACACAGTGTATTTGTAAGTAGAAGGCCACCACTGCCACTAGTTTATAAATGTACATGTTATGAAAGTTCATAATGTATTTTTGTAAGTTTGAGGTCCCGGGGAGACACCACATTTCTCCGTTGGGTCTTGAGCCGAAAATCTTTGGGACCCCCTGCCCAAGTGTATTAAATCTTAAAATCTGTTTTCTTTTTCCTTCTTAAACAACTGGGGAGAAAAATACAAATATCTTGAAGACATGACTGGAACAATGGCAACATGTCCACTTTTCTGTTGTATTTAATGAACAATAACTAGTACTAGTTTCCCCAGTTGTTTGTGATTTGATAAGCACTGTAGATGGCCCATAGAATGTCCTTCTGTGTTTTATACCAGTGGTTCTCAACCTATTCTGGATCAGGGCCCACTTGAAAATATTGAGAGTGTTTCGGCCCACACAGCTGACTGCATGGGCATGTTTATTTTAATGATCAATCAATAGATTGTGTTCTGTAGTATACTATAAATTCCTATTCTTTGGTGTAACAATGAAACTCATTTCCCTATGCTTTAAAGAAAAAATACCATGCCATTTACATTATACATTCATTATTTTTATTTTAATGTTATATTCTCATTAAAATCTTAGTGTTTTGCCAATTATTTTGGGGCCCACCTGAAGTATCTTCGCGGCCCACCAGTGGGGCCCCGGCCCACAGGTTAAGAATCACTGTTTTATACTGTTTCATATGTGTTTTAATTTTTCTATGACTCCCTCACAAGCCCCTCCATCTTGCATAGTTAGCCTATTTATATGAATTTGTTTGTCGATGAGATTGTTAGTTTTATTGTGCAATTAAATTCAACCTGTGGAAAAAAACCTTTGAAAGTCTTTTTAAAAGCATGTAGCCTACCTTTGAATATTTTTTTTTAAAGCACAAGTACTCCAGAACTTTAACTCAAGTACAAATTTGTAGTAATATTTGGCCAAAAGTGTCTATACTTTGACTCAAGCACTGGGGATCAGTACTTTGTCCACACTGATTACACTTGTGAGTGTATTATTTTACCCTTTGGTAGGTTGTAAACTTTACGTTATATTAATAAACACAACGACGTCTGTCTCAGCATTGTATTTTTATTCTGCCATCTTGTACAACGTGAACTCTCAACTTAACAAAAACTATTAAACTTCATGTGATATTATGTTTAAAAAGGATGACCCTTAAATACTCGACTGTAAAATATGTTGTTTAAATATTTAACACTTTAAAAGCAGTAGAAGGAATTAAACTCAGACATAGGCCTACTTGGTTATCACACCAAACCAACATATTTCAATAAATAACAAACATATATTATGCATTGTATTTAACATTGTGACCATTTCAATGGACTGTATATAAGTGACAACTTTGGAGAAATTAGAATAAACTTCACTGAATACTATATAGAGTCTGGAACTACACCTCCTGAATGTTATATAGAGTCTGGAACTACACCTCCTGAATGTTATATAGAGTCTGGAACTACACCTCCTGAATGTTATATAGAGTCTGGAACTACACCTCCTGAATGTTATATAGATTCTGGAACTACACCTAATGAATGTTATATAGATTCTGGAACTACACCTCCTGAATGTTATATAGATTCTGGAACTACACCTAATGAATGTTATAGAGTCTGGAACTACACCTCCTGAATGTTATATAGAGTTTAGAACTACACCTCCTGAATGTTATATAGTCTGGAACTACACCTCCTGAATGCTATATAAAGTCTGGAACTACACCTCCTGAATGTTATAGAGTCTGGATCTATGCCTCCTGAATGTTATATAGAGTCTGGAACTACACCTACTGAATGTTATATAAAGTCTAGAACTACACCTCCTGAATGTTATATAGAGTCTGGAACTACACCTCCTGAATGTTATATAAAGTCTGGAACTACACCTCCTGAATGTTATATAAAGTCTGGAACTACACCTCCTGAATGTAGAGTCTGGAACGACACCTCCTGAATGTTATATAACTTTATGTGATTGGTTCACTCAATAGATCAGTCAGTTTTAGTTTAACTTTTCACCTGATGCAGAGATGTCAAGTGCCCTCCCACCTCGTTAACTTGGCAGCTGCAAACAACTTGACTTGAGACAGGTGGCAAGCATTGTAAATTCACTTCAATAAATTGTTGCTTTTACACTTCACATGTTGTGCAGATTAGCTACAAAACGTAACTGAGATGTGTTCATTTCATGAGCTTTTGTTAGATTAGTTTGTACAGTCAGGTTAATTGTTTACCCCAATTTCCAATCTATGTGATAATTAAGTCTCCTGGCTGTAGCTACAGAATTATTTCTCCCTTGTCTGCTCCTGCTGATTCTTGCTGAAGCATGGGTGTTACTGCAATAGCTGTTTCTCACCTCAAATGTTTTCAGGTACATATTTTTGTAAATATTGATCTTCACCTGCCTTATCTATTTTATTTGATCATTAGTAGGTCTTTTGAATAATGAAAATGGGAATGATGGCCAATACCCCATAGGCTACATAGAGAAATGTTAATTATTTAAATGTTTACTTGGCAATGAGAACGTATTGCTTATTTTACTGCAAATTGGACTGATGAAAGTCCCTCATGGACTGAAGCTGTCTGATATTTTATAGTTTCCTCTGAAAATAAAGCACACAATGGACTATGTTTTGAATTTTGTCATGCCTTTTGCATGACAAAATCTCTGATGCCCTGGTGGGGGGCATGATAAGTCAGTTTTGGGGTGATGGAATCCATCCACAGTGATGAGGAACACATTTTGAATCCCGGGTGTTGGCTGCCATGTGTGAGCTCCTGGGCATGCACAAGACCTGCACTATACCTCATTGCACTGTAATGCTGCAATGTCACGATTATGGTCAAAATGTCTATGATATTATCTGCCGTGTCAGCAGGGTTACAGCATTCAGTCAGTACGTCTAGTGTCAAAGGATCCAGGACCATTTATTGTAACAAATTGTTATATACAGTACTTGTATTTGGCGTAGAAAGTCTGGCTCTGACAATGTTCTGAAATGAACCAGAGCAGATACTGTATGGGGAGTGCAATAAGGCTTGAAGGATTATTTGCAGATTGTGGAACTGCCCTATATATTTTGTTGTATGACGAATAGCGATCAACATAGACAATCTGTAAGCTCACATTGTCATTTAGGATCGCATTTTTATTCCTTCAAAACCTTTAACACTACTAATACTTAAATACGTTTAACACTATCAATACTTGATACTATTAACATTCTTAGCGAGCCTGTGGGCTCGCTGTTTCTTCAGGAACAGTTCTTTCTAGTTATTTCGCCTGTTTTTTTGGCCCCTAACTAGTCCTTCATACTTTTAGCTAGAAACTCCACTCCAACTCTCTATGACATTTGAAAGGGGAAATGCCATTTAGCTATAGTGTAGCCTAGCAACTGCTTATTAGACCCTAGCAACCACTGTTCTACCCTAGCAACCACCTGTTCTACCCTAGCAACCACCTATTAGACCCTAGCAACCGCCTATTGGACCCTAGCAACCGCCTATACCCTAGCAACCACCGTTTTACCTCAGCAACCACCTGTTTTACCCTAGCAACCGCATATTAGACCAGAAAAACCACCTATCAGACTGTAGCAACCATTGTTTCACCATAAAAAAAACATTTAACACTACTAAACACACTATCAACATATTTAACACTACTAATACTAAATCACCTTTAGCACCTATAAAACCTTTAAACCTTTAAAACCTTTAACATCTTTAACACCTTTAACACTACTAATACTAGCACCTTAAAACTTTTAACATCTTTAACACCTTTAACACTACTAATACTTTAACTCTTTTAAAACCTTTAACACAACTAATACTTTAAAACCTTTAACACTTAACACTATCAATACCTTTAACACTTACAACACTATCAATACCTTTAACACTTACAACACTATCAACACTTAATACTATCAACATTCTTAGCGAACCCTAACTGTTTCTTCAGGAACAGTACGTTCTGGTGATTATTATTAACAGACACACCCGGCCCTCATTATCTGACTCTTATAAAAGAACACACACGGACACAGGAGGTTTTTGATTAAAAACATTATTTTTTCTTTTGTTAGCTTTTGTTTTTTTTATTGTACATTTCCAGAGTGTTCCAAAGAAGTTGCTCTGGGTGGGGACAGGCGTTCAGGGGACAGGGGACGGGGGGCAGGTTTTTTTTTGGCTCAGTTGTTCGGGTAGGGGAGGGGGGGATTCAGAAAGAGTTGACGACCCCTCGGATGGACTGCATGCTGGTGTTAGGGGGCAGAGTCAGGTGTTGGGGGCGGGGGCGGGGTTTAGAAGTAGTTGACGACCCTGCGGATGGACTGCATGCTGGTGTTAGGGGGCGGGGTCAGGGGGCGGGGGCGGGGTTTAGAAGTAGTTGCAGACCCTGCGGATGGACTGGATGTTGGGGTTCTGGGCCTGCCACTCGTTGTGGCTGCAGTAGTTGCCCCTCTCAACGATGTACATACGACCACGGAAGTTAGGCTCCTCATACATCACCCAGCTGGAGAGAGAGAGAGAAAGAGAGAGAGAGAGGTGTTCATTCTGTTTTGATTACAGCTTAGAGCACTGTTTCCCAAACAGTGGGCTGGGACCCATGTGTGGGTCGCGGACACATTTTTATGGGTTGCGAGTAAATATCCCAATTGTTTTTTTCTTGATTTTTTGTTTCCTACATAAAAAATATAACATGTATATTTCAAAAGATTTGAAAAAAAAAGTCTAAACAAAAAAGTCTCAACTTTTCATCAATTAAAAACAATTCTAAAAATCTAATTTCCATTAAAAAAAAAAGATGTTTAAGAAGTAGTGAAAATCGCAGATCTACAAGCTTGCAGATCTGAAAGTAATGTTCCCTTAAAACGTACTAGGCCTGCACTGTTTTTATTTTATTTAGTATCAAAATTAAAATGTATTTCTCATGGTGTTATTATTTATTTTTAAAGATTTCCCTATGGAATTTTCCATAGAAAAAATACCCTGGGGTAGCAGGAGCGACGTCAGGACTTCCATACTCTATTGTCTGACTGCACTGCCAATGTTTATGTTCTTTGTACGTTCTTGTACTTCTGTTTATGTGGACATGAATAAAGTGTGTGTGTGTGTGTGTGTGTGTGTGTGTGTGTGTGTGTGTGTGTGTGTGTGTGTGTGTGTGTGTGTGTGTGTGTGTGTGTGTGTGTGTGTGTGTGTGTGTGTGTGTGTGTGGTTCTTACGCTCCGTCTCCATAGACTCTAACAGAGTTGATGCAGTTCTTAGAGAATCCACGGCTCTGCAGGAAGGGACAGTCATCACAGATGTCCACACACTGACCACTGAAGTTACAGGCCTCGAACAGCTCGATGCGATAGTGCTCTCCGTGCTGATGGACACATAGAAAACATAGAAAACATAACATTAACGACAAACGTCACAAACGTAACATGCGGACCTGCGAGGCGCACCGTTGCTCCGATCCACACCAAACTTGGTTTAAACAGCCATAACTCCAGTTCCCAGCGTGCTAAACGCCCCAAACTTGGTAGGTCCTCTTAGACGGCCATTAGGGACAGGCTGTCATTACTTAAACTCCGCCCCCTCTGTGTTCCTATTGGCTGGGCTTTAAACAGCAATAACTCCAGTTCCCAGCATACTAAACACCCCAAACCTGGTAGGTGGACTAGAGCCACCCATCCAGCTGGGGTATGGGACCATGACCGCGGCTACAGATCCTATAGCCGGCGGGCATCGCAACCGTGACAACAGAGCCCATAGCTCGTGGTAACAATGCAGTTCTAAAACGGATAGTCCCAATCCTTGATTCTGATTGGCTGGTTTACGTTTGGTAGACGTGATACAACACATTATAATCTTCTCCTTAGATCAGCTTATATCAATCACAGGTGTGTTATTTGTTTCTACAGTGATCCAATGTATCTGTAGCTGAATGAGGCACCGACCACGGAGGACGCAAGTGACTGAGAGGCTTCGGGCGGGGCTTAAAATAAGCACTTTATATCAGTCCATCCGCACCATGTGGATGGACTGATATAAAAGATCTCGCTATGCGGATGGGCTTACAGGAGCCATGTGGTTGTTGTGGGAGTTATTATTATTATTATTATTATTATTATTAGTAGTAGTAGTAGTAGTAGTAATAGTAGTAGTAGTAGTTGTATTGTTATTATTGTATGTAATAACAGATCTCCTCACCATGCGGATGGGCTTACAGGAGCCCATGTGGTCGTTGTGGGAGTTCCAGCGCTGGAACTCTGGGTATTCTCCGTGTTCCAGGATGTACTGCTGACCCTTAAAGTCTGGATGATCGTAGCAGATCCATGCTCCACTCTCGACTCTGATAGAGTTCACCCTGTAAACATACATATATACATACATATATATAAACATATAGGTCTACACATGTATATATGTAAATTTATAAAACGTTTAGTACCAATCCTTGATTCTGATTGGCTGGATTCCGTTCAGTAGACGTGATAAAACACATTATAATTCCTCTTGTCCTTAGATCAGCTTATATCAAGGATTATTCCTAACCCGTTTACACAGGAAGTTCACGGACGTAGTCACTAAATCTGGTATCAAAAAATATGAATTCTATCGAATATCTTAGTTACAAGCTGACAGTTCAAGGTAGGATGTGAAGTGATTTACTTTTAGGTGAGTCGACAGCCTCTGTACGTGTTGGGTTTGAGAACGCCACTTCCTCATTACAGTGTGGGCTGGGTTAAGGGGACGTTGTAAAATGATGTCAACGGGGGGTCCTGTCACGTCAAATGTTGATGTTTGGTCACATGTTGTCATTATAGTACTGTCACTATAGTACTGTGTGTGTGTGCGTGTGCGTGTGCGCGTGCGCGTGCGCGTGCGTGTGTGAGTGTGAGTGTGAGTGTGAGTGTGTGTGTGTGTGTGTGTGTGTGTGTGTGTGTGTGTGTGTGTGTGTGTGTGTGTGTGTGTCTGCGCGCGTGTGTATGTATGTGTGTGTGGGGGGGGGGGGGGTGCGTCACCTGTTCATGAAGCCACGGTCCTGGAAGTTATCACAGTCACCTCTGACCTCCAGGCACCTTCCTGTGAAGCACTTTCCTTCATAGAAGGTAATCTGTAAAAGAAAGAAAGCAAGAAAGAAGGTTGTGAGTGTCATGTCTCAGTTGGTCTGTATTTTAGGTAGCATTGTCAACTGTTCCTCGAAATACAAAATTGTCCCTTATTTGAACACTAAAATACGTGTCCCTTTCCTTATTGAACTGATAAGGGACACACTTTGTTCCTTATGTTTGGGGAATCAATCAATGACACACATCTTACAAGTGCAAACACCTCATATACATAATACTATAATACAGGTTGTTAACCACTTAACCCTCTGGCCTTAGAAAACTGGACACTGGAGTTGTCTCTGTACACCAAATTTCTAGGCCAAAAATAGCTGATCTACAAGCTGTGTAGACTTTGGCTAATGTTTCCCCCAGAATATGTCTCCTGGGGTTCAAGTGGTTATTATAATATACAAAAACTGTACATAATACAGTGAGATTTTTTATCTTTCTCTGGGCGTCCCTTATTTTTTCTTAATTAGGGACGCCCGACCAGGTGTCCCTGATTTGAATTTCAGCTGTTTGACAGACAACCCTACTATTAGGTCCTGACAACACTGGCATGGATATTTGTGCTAAATACGGTTGGGCCTCTCATCCACACACGGACAGCGTTTTTTGGTCAATAAAAGTGAGATTTTAGTGAACGGATAAAAAAAAGGGAATATTTTCACAAATATGTTTCAGTGGAGTCCTCTTTTAAAACAGAGCGCTGGTTTAAACAATGATGTCACCACTGTAATTCACACAGTTTCATCGTTGGTTTAACAACTATAATAATAATAGCGTTAATAAATACCAGGTTGTTTATGTTTGTTTTGCGCTGTTAGGAGTTATCTTTAATAAAAAAAAATACCCTTTTTTTCTAACCAATTTTAGACGTTATGCCAATTGATTCCTCCCCACACACTTTTGTGTGACCATCTGTCAATATGTTAGGAAGCGATAATTCAAAAGCAGTGAAAATAGATGATCTACAAGTTCGCCTATTTTCACTATTTGTCAGATTGTATTCATTTATTTATTTTAAATGTAAGGAATCTTTTGGATCATCATTATTTATTTTTGTGGAAAATTTGTGAAATAAAATAAATAACATTTTTAAAAAGTTGCATTTCTGTTTTCTTTTTACTTTTGAAAAAAAAAATACTTTTTTTTATGAAACAACCCATAAAATGGGTGCATGTCCCAAACAATGCATTCTGACCCAGCACTCATAGTGTCTCCAGCCAGACTGTTAACTCGAATGTTAAGCGGATGCCACGCCCCCTTCCCCGCTTCCCCGTTTTGTCTTTTACGGTCGCGTAAATTTGTCCAACTGTAAATCAACTTGGTCGAAGCGTATAGAGCTGGCTGCTTAGCAGTCAAGAAAATTTAAAAATATGTTTTTCGAAGATATTTTGAAATCGTATTTGCGTGAACGGAAATGACAGATGACAGCTTCGTGGTGTAGTTCCTAGTTGACTAGACTCTATGTAGCATTCGGAGATTGTGGAACACTCTCACTCACCTTTCCGGAGTACTGAGACATTGTTTCTGGATGTGGTCCAAATCCTTCCCCACGAAACCAACAACTTCCTCTAACTTTAACAGTGTAACCGCAAAAAAGTTGGACCTCCCAATTTATACTGGGCGGGGGGAGAGGGGGGGCAGGGGCGCGGCCCACCATGGGGCGGAGCCTCCGAGACCTAACAAAAGGCAGGGGGCTTTAAACGGTCTGCTGTGTGAGCACTTTCCCTTCAAACCCCTCTCCTCGACCCAACTACTGCTGATGCTGCAGTGTGTGTGTGTGTGTGTGTGTGTGTGTGTGTGAGAGAGAGAGAGAGTGGGGGGGGGGGGGAGGGGGGGGGGGTGACAGAGAGAGAGAAAAAGAGAGAAAGAGCGAGAGGGGAGGGAGTGTGGCAGAGAGACATTGAAAAATATAATGATAGTGTGTGTTTGTGTGCGTGCGTGTGTCAAACTAGGTGACAATAGAATGTGCTTGGCCTGGGCTTTGCAGGGTCAGATATTGCACACGCCAAGCGCTTCTCTACCTGTGTGTGTGTGTGTGTGTGTGTGTGTGTGTGTGTGTGTGTGTGTGTGTGTGTGTGTGTGTGTGTGTGTGTGTGTGTGTGTGTGTGTGCGCGCGCGTGTGTGTGTGCGTGTGTGTGTGTGTGTGTGTGTGTGTGTGTGTGTGTGTGTGTGTGTGTGTGTCAGATTTAATAACAGCGTGGACAGTAGGTCTTAATGATCAGGTTTAATAACAGTGTGGACAATCAGTCCTAAATATCAGATGTAATAACAGTGTGGACAATCAGTCCTAATTAAAGATCACATTTAATAACAGTGTGGACAGTCAGTCCTAAATATCAGATTTAATAACTGTGTGGACAGTCAGTCATGACGATCAGATTTTAAAACAGCGTGGACAGTCAGTCAATAACTCAAGCACTGTACTTAAATACAATTTTGAGGTATTTTTTTTTAACTTTATTCAGTATTTACAATTTTCAATACTGTTACATCAACCCTCTACATCTCAGAGGAAAATATTGTACTTTTACTCCACTGCAATTATATGAAAACTTTTGTAACTAGTTACTTTGTAGATTTTGATTATTACAAAACACACAAACCACTTCAGCCGTATACTGCATATATTTCGTCCATATGAAAATAGCCGATCTACAAGAAGTGAGCTTGTACTGTAGATCAGCTATTTTGTTTTTATAGATACGATTTTTTATACATTTTAAACTTGTGAAATGCGACATCCTGCACAATGAGTGCTTTTACTTTTGGTTCTTTAAGTAGGCAATATTTTGATGCCGATACTTTTGTACTTTTACTCAAGCCAATGGCTTCTAAATCCTAACCTAAGTTTTCAGAAAATGTTCTATTTTTTTATTCAAACAATAAAAAAAAATCTTGTTGCTATACATATCAACATCTAAAATGACACAGATGCTTTCCCGGTTTTAAAGGTATAGGCTTTCCCAGTCTTTATGGGTTAAGTAAAACATGTGAGTACAGTAGGTCTACTTCTTCCATCACTGGTTTGGACTTGGTTTTGGTTGAGCAGTCGAAAGAAATGTCACACACTTCTTTACACCTTTAAACCTGTGATGTGACAATTAAAGTTCATTCTGATTCTGAGGTCAAGGGTGAAAAGGGGAGAGCAGAGGGACAAGGGCAGGTCATTCCAGGGTTACTAGAGGGCCAGAGGGTCAGCTAGAGGTCTGGGTTCAGAATCAAGAATGAACAGACAGTATGCCCAGCGCAGGTGATCTTCACGCTGTGGATTTATTTTATTTATTTGGGCCACCGGTACACACCACCCTTCATCCATTCATGTTTATGCATTCACTCATCAATCCCTCCATAAACGTTCAGATTATGACTGCCTTGCCACACTTTAGAAACAAGCCCAAAAAACCACAACCCATGCACTACCAATATTTACAAGAGACTTTACAGAAAAACAAGCCCAAAGTCACATATAATAAGCAGACAAATAGCTGAAATAACAGATCTACAAGCTCACTCACAACGTGAGCATGTAGATCTGTTATTTAAATTGTTTTTAAACAAAAATAAAAGACAAAACAGGCTCATATAGTGTATCTGTCTGTCTGAGAGTCTGTATCTCTCTGTGTCTCTCTCTCTCTCTCTCTCTCTCTCTGTCTGTCTGTCTGTCTGTCTGTCTGTCTGTCTGTCTCTCTCTCTCTCTCTCTCTCTCTCTCTCTCTCTCTCTCTGTGTGTGTGTGTGTGTGTGTGTGTGTGTGTGTGTGTGTGTGTGTGTGTGTGTGTGTGTGTGTGTGTGTCTACCATCATGTTTATCCTTCTGTTGCTAATAGTGTAATGTCCCTCTGCAGGTTGAAACTAGTTATGACAACCTGCCTGACTGGCTTAATAACTTCATTTAAGTTAATTAATGAAAAGTAACAAAATGGGGACAAACAGGGACAATTATATTTTAGTTATACACTTAGACATGATTAAAAACCTTTGGCAAAAAAACCCTAATAATAACATAATTTGCACATTGTAGTTTGTACAGAAAGGAATGATTTTATTGATGATTACATTTCACTGAACATTTTGAGTTGTTTCCTGTCCAGCTGAGATGGCCACTCAGCTAACTAGTCCACCGGTGGAGACAGCATGTTTGGTGATAATCTGGCAAGTGCAATATGTGTAATAAATGAGTGCAATAGAGACTAGGTCAAATGTGTGAAATGCTAAGTAATGATTGAAAGCTTAACATGTACCAAGTTGGGCTCTTCTGTTTGTCAGTGTAATTGGGCTGGACCAAGTCAGAAGGGCAGAGGGGGGGTTGTAATGTGTATTTGGACTGGCTAGGAATATTGTGTAATGTTGTAGTATGAGAATCATTATTGGTGTAGTTCATGGAGTTTTAAGATATTCTATGAGTGTTAATGTTACAGTATATGTATTTCTGTATTTGTATATTTATGTATTTGTTGATCTACCCCTTAACATGGTTAAGTCCAAGTCCAGACTAATTACTCCAGCTGAGTATAAAAGGCTGCCAGAAACAAGGCTTTTCAGGTTGTGGTGGGATGAGACACCATGTCAACTGTGTTGAAGCTCCTGTTTTGTCTTTTGTACTGTTTCCAGCTGCAAAAGGGCTCATTCTCACACTTAAACAAACAAAAAAAAAGAACCTAAAACGAATCCTATACTATACATATAATATACATACATATAATACTATTTTAAAAACTAATCAAAACTAAACTGAAATTGAAAACAAAAAGATTACCTATAATTAAAAGTTCTAAACAATAATAATTTAAAAATAAAACCTCCATAGCTTGTGCATTTATAAACATTTATTTCACATTCATATATTAATAGGAAAATTATACACAAAACATTCATATTGTACACATGGTTCATTTCAACTGAGTACAGTGACAGCAGACAGGAATAGGTAGTAAACCAGACACTAATCTCGTGTAGCCAGACAACTATTCCACTATTGAATGCTATATAGCAGGGGTCTTCAATATTTTTCAGGTCAAGGACTCCTTAGCTGAGAGAGAGCAGGGACCCCCACTACATGTTGTATAAAATTGTGTTGAAGATTCAACTTTTTCATAGATTTCATAGATTTGTTTCATAGACTTGTTTGACAACACTATCATTGTGTAGCGTTGTGTTGGATTCATGTTCATGTGTATTTTCACACAGTTAAAAAGATCAAGTAGAAAACTTGTACTTGATCTGCTCTTTTTTTCCCCCAATACCAAAACTTTGCCAAAAATAGCAAATCTACAAGCTCACAAGCAAAAAATAGCAAATCTACAAGATTTTCAAGCTCACAGCTTTTTATATTTTCAGCTAACAAAAAGTTCCCATCACACAAAGATTTGACGGCCTCCTTGTATTAACTCTGAGGACCCCTAGGGGTCCTGGACTCCCTGTTGAAGACCCATGCTATATAGAGTCTGGAACTACACCTCATGAAAGCCAAGAACGTTTGTCATTTCCGTTCTGGAGCAACGAAAGCTCTGAAAATGATCCAGGAATAAAGCGCATGTGACTATATAAATCAAATGACAGTAATCAAAGCCTATAGCTTGCTGCTTATCAGAAATGAAAATTCGAAATGACAAACAGATGACAGCTTCCATTCTCAGCTTAAGGGAGGTGTAGTTCCAGACTCTAATGTATATAACATTCATCAGGTGTAGCTCCAGACTCTATATAACATTCAGTAGTTCCAGACTCTATATACTAGCATTCAGGAGGTGTAGTTCCAGACTCTGTATAGCATTCAAGAGGTGTAGTTCCAGACTCTATATAGCATTCAGGAGGTGTAGTTCCAGACTCTATATAGCATTCAGGAGGTGTAGTTCCAGACTTAATGTAGCATTCAGGAGGTGTAGTTCCAGACTCTATATAGCATTCAGGAGGTGTAGTTCCAGACTTAATGTAGCATTCAGGAGGTGTAGTTCCAGACTCTATATAACATTCAAGAGGTGTAGTTCCAGACTCTATATAGCATTCAGGAGGTGTAGTTCCAGACTTAATGTAGCATTCAGGAGGTGTAGTTCCAGACTCTATATAGCATTCAGGAGGTGTAGTTCCAGACTTAATGTAGCATTCAGGAGGTGTAGTTCCAGACATGGCATTCAGACATTGTGGAATAGTTGTGTGGCTACGTGAGACCATGCATTCAGTAACAGACTGGACAGTGACCGGACACTTTTAGAACAGCGTAGTTTCCGGAGGATAATTTCCTATCTATATTCGTTCTCCATAGACGTTTCAGAAAATCCTTCTATTAAGAGTTTTAAGCTGAGCCAACCAGGATCCTGGTGAATCATGAAAACATTTGATTCTTCTCCATCAATCAGAGATGTCACTGCTACACATTAGGATTGAGGATAGTGAAGTCTTTCTCCATGACATCGCAAATTACACATCTTTTTTCAAACTAGAGTGATTGCATACAGACGGTATGGCTTCTACAGGAGCATATAACATGGTTTTACAACCAGGTTGACGGTGGTACGTCTACCGTCTACGCTAGATTTGAGCCTTTTGTCCCAACTTTCTCCCCAATTTATGCCAATTAATTCCTCCCGACACACATTTCTGCGTTGTCACTGCTGTATCCTACTGACTCACCTGCCAGTGAGGAGCCTCCACCGGGAGGACGTAGTGCCTCTTTGTCCTACTCCTACCGCCCAACACCCCCCGCCTGGCTTCCCTCCCCGAGCACGGCAAAGCCGGATGCACCGTGGTAGGTACGAACCCCTAGACTCTGTGGTGGTGGCGGGCAGGCACTTTACCACTGTGCCACCCGAGCGCTACATTAGATTGTTATTGATACATTATAGCTGATAATACAATTACAATTCTCCATGGATAAAATGAACGGGACGTTTACTTCCGGAAACTCACTGTCGCCGTCTAATAGAGTAACTACAGTATTCATAGCACAGTGAGCAGACAGCAACACAGTATTAACATCAAAGTAACAGAGTAACTATTCACATCACAGTAACCATACATTCACATCACAGTAAAAAATACTTTGGCTCATTTGTTGTCAAGTGAAAGACAGAATAGGGCATAGCAGTGGCGGCCATTTTTTCTAGGTAAAGGATTTACTTGATTTGCGACAACGTTTTGGTCTCACAGGATCTTCATCAGGTCAGTATTGGTTCCAGGCTTAAAATAAATATTTTCGTAAATCTCTATGGGAAAACAATAATGGGGTTTCTATCTGTGGAACCACAAAATGGCCGCCACTCCTATGCCCTATATTAAAGCTCTATTGTACCATCCGTGTTGGCCAGTGACTTATTGCCAATATAATATTACAGTAATCTTACTACTTTACCTAGTAACTAAGTTAAGTAATATTATTACTTTTTTTTGTGGAGTAAGAAGTAACGTCTTACACTTCCTGAGCACCAACACTATCGTGTACATACATCAGCGACTCTCGACCTTTTCTGGATCAGGGCCCACTTGAAAATCTCAAAAACATTTGCGGTCCGCCCATCTGACCACTTAGCACGGCAGCCATTCCGCTGCTGTGTTAAGTGGTCAGATGGGTGGGCCGTGTGTATTTTCAGAGCAGGTTTATTTTCATGATTAATCAATTGATTGTGTTCTGGCTTTAAAGGAGTAGTTCACCCAAAAAATGACTTATTTTCTCTAAATTACACACCCCATGAAGCCTTGTTGAATTCATGACTGGCGGAGTCTCCGGTAGGAGACTTGCGGAGTTTCCTACCGGAGACATCAAATTATTGGCTTCGGAATGCGACCAAAACAAAAAAAATCTCTGTGAATTTAAGGCTTCATGGGGTATGTAATTGATAGAAAATACGTTTTTTTTTTGGGTGAACTACTCTAATGAAAAGAAAATCCATTACATTTTTCTTTTTACCAATGAAATCTTAGTGTTTTGCCAAGTATTTCGGGGTCCACTTGGGGGTCCACCAGCCCCGGCCCACAGGTTGAGAACCGCTGCCATACACAGATCCACCCTTCACATGCGTCTGTCTGACTATTAAAAAACTAGCATAAACGTAGCTACAACCATATAAAACAATAATAACACTGGTTCTCAATACCCGCTCGGAGGACCACCAGGAGTCCAAATGGACCCTGATGGGGTCTGTAACTCTGAGAGTGTATAAATGGAACCAAATGGACCCTATTAGGCAGCTACGTGCTCCAAATGAATCCATCCACCCACCTCAGTGGGTGGATAACTGACGTCACTGAGCGGCGGTGATAAGCTGTGAGGTGGTCACCTCAGCACACCTACCTGTGTTTACTCTCCGCCCACCCTCCCCTCCAATGGCGCGCTTGGAACCCGGACTCGCTCTCTTTTCCCAGTGTTTCAGGTCAGGTGAGAGTGTACAAATGGAACCATATGGAAAGGGTCCATTTGGTTTCATTTGTACTGTACACTCCAACGGGCCCATTTGGACCCCTGGTGGTCCCCGGACCGGAAGTTGAGAGCCAATGTGTCTAAAAAATTACACACAGTGACAGTGGTCTGAAGCTTCCAGTTCGGCATTTTGACCATCAACATCGCGAATACAAAAATTAAAAAAATACATTTTTCATTCAAAGCATTGAATTCAAACGATAGACTGTAAAACAAAAAACATTGAATGCTTGATAAAAAATGTAAAAATGACTTTCACTGTGACCTTCTGCGTGAAAACAACACAATGTTACAAACAAAATAAAATGAGAAAACAGAGATGTTCTGTTGCAGTCAAACTTTCAGTTCAAAATTTGAACCTGTTTTGTTGTATTTTTCTAGACGTAAACAAACATTTAAACTAAGTCTGGCATTGTGATCGTTAGCTAGTATACAGGTTGACCATGTAAACGTTAGCTAGCCGAAAGGTTGACGTCTCAACAGTTCGCTAGCACACAGGTTGATCATGTGGACATTTAATGCCATGTGAACCGTTAGCTAATGTCAGATGGCTAAAGCCGTGGACCATGTCTACATTAGCTATCGTTAGTTAGCTAACGCTGTTGACCATGTGAACATTAGCTATTGTTAGTTAGCTAACGCTGTTGACCATGTGAACATTCACTAGCATACAGGTTGACTGTGTGAATGTAAGCTAGCGTGAAGGTTGCCATGTGAACGATAGCTAACATCAGCTAGCATGCAGGATAGCATTAGCTAACATTATTTAGCATACAGGGTAACATTAGCTAGCATTATCTAGCGTACAGGCGTGCGCAGCGCAGCATTCATTCCCAGGTACTCCAGGTTCTCGGCTGCGGGGAGGAACAGACTGCTGCGAACGGGCGTGGCTAAACCAACTGTGGGAGTGGCTAACGCTAGGGTGGGCGAGTTTACGTGGCACGGTGGTGGCAGGAAGTCCTCGTGGTAGTCGGGGTTGTCAAGGATGTCGTAGTACGCCGGCGGCAGTGAGCTGCGAGCAGTGTTCAGGTATTCAGGTCCCTCGGAAACACCGGCCGGTAGTTTTGGTTCCTCCTCGTAGGCCTGATAACGATCATGAAATTATGACAAATAATTCAGCCGATTATGTAATAATTGCCTTTACATAGTGATACTTTATGTGTATTTATTTTTTTATTTAGTCCTATAATTCCATGTAGTAATACTTGATGTAACAGGCCCCTACCTCCAGGGGGTCAGGGAGCTGCGTGGCTCCCCAGCCCAGATCCAGGTCCTCATAGTTGGGGTTCACGACCTCTGAGAGTCTGCTGCTCTGGCCGGGGCCACCCATACCCTGGCTGGGTCCACCCACACTCTGGTTCATGTACTCTGGAGGAGACAGAGAGTGTTCAGTGTCACTTTTATTAAAATTAAGATAAGAGATAAGACCTTTTATTGAAATTCAGTCGCCAAAGGCAACACAGCAGCTTAAACACTTAAACCACAGTAGCCGGTTGAGTGTCTAAACAGAAGTACCGGAATTTGGCGGAAGTACCGCCCAAGGTAATGACGTTGACGCTTTACAAATCTGTTTACGTTCTCCGTGAATGAAACGAGTGTTGTGATTGGTCTAAAAATAGCATTTCCGGGGGAAATACGTATGACGGAAGTCCCGCCCCTATAGACACTCTGCTTTAGGTCGTGACCAGGCTTTTCTCTTTGCAGATGAGTAAGGCTGGGAACGAGGCTAGTGCATAATGAGAATGAGGCTAACTATATAAAATAACAATATGAACTCTCACAGTGTAATCACTGATGAGCCTACTGATGATCCAGGTTCAAAGATAATGTTTTAAATATGGTTACACGAGTCAAATCATTCCTGCCCAAGTTACACTATAACACTTTAAACTATACAGCCTCAATGATGCTCTATATGGTCTGAATTTATGTTGTGCCTTTATCCACGCACACGTACCAGGTCCGGGGTAGAAGTGTTCTCGCTCCAGACCGTAGGGGTTTGTAGGGTCTGTGATGTAACGAAGAACTACACTGTTCTCTCTCACTGGGTGACCGGAATGCCCATTCTAGAGAGAGAGAGAGAGAGAGAGAGAGAGAGAGAGAGACTGAGTCACAGAGAGAGACGGACAATAACAACAATGAATAATGACAAAGACTAAAGGCCAGTCCAGACCAATGCAACGCGACGTGTCAAGACCGTTTTAGAGACCGTTGCAGCGGTCTGAATTACCTGGTTGCAGGTCAGCGCATGCCGTCACATTGCGTCGCAAGTAATTCTACGCGTTCAATCGCAAGCAAAACGTTGCATCAAACGTTTAAAACAATCTGAGTGTGTACACAGCTGTCTCTGGAAAGTGGGAACACTCATGTCCAAACAATGGTAAAGTTCCTTTCCTGAATTTCCCCCCGCAGATCAAACTTTTAGAATGTTTACCAGTTTTAAAGAGGTACTCCAACAAAACCAAAAGTATGCCACACATCGCATGCCCCACATATGTTCCCTCTCTATCTATAACACATACACACACACGCGCGCGTACCGTAGCAGTAGCTTTAGAAGGTGCGAGGTATTCATCATCATCGTCATCATCCTCTTCCTCCTCCAGGTCTTCAGGCAGAAGAGACGAGAAGATTCTACTGTCTGTAGGAGAACACACACTCCTACACTCATCACCCTGCGCGCACACACACACACACACACACACACACACACACACACACAAACATTCCACGCGCACACACACACAAGCACACGTACACACACACACACACACACACACACACACACACACACACACACACACACACACACACACACACACACACACACACACACACACACACACACACACACACACACACACACACACTTGTTAAATGTAAAATTGGTGTCCACTAAGGCACTGTTTCCCAAGCAGTGGGCCGTGGACCCATTTTGGGGTCGCAAATAAATACCCCTTTTTTTTGGTTTCCTACATTTCGTTTTTTATTAGTTACGTTTTTCATGAATTAAAAACAACATAGAGCTGTGAGGTGGTCACCTCAGCAACAGTTGAGCTGTGCATATTATAATGGGATCCCTAGTATGGAGCCTAAATGAATGTCTACTATGCTGATAAACATTCTTCCGTGCATTTTTAGCGGTGCCAACCGCTCTATACGTGGCTTTGACTCCGTGTCCGTCCGTCCGTCCGTCGTCCGTATGAGCCTGGGATGAGCACGGCAAAGAAGAAACACATACAAACACACGCGCACACACAGACACACACACACACACACGCACGTGGACACTGCCTATGTCATCTCTCCTCTCATTGCCCACACGTACCACTGGTTATCAAAGAGGGGTCCAGGGACCCCCAACGTATGTTATGTCCGAGCACGGGATGAGCACGGGATTTTAAACAGCTATAACTCCAGTTCGCAGCATGCCACCAACTCCACATTTGGTATGTGGACTTAGACCACCAATAGGGACGGGCATGAATTGCTGACGTTCTCAAAGAGGGGTCCAGGGACCCCCAGCTTCTGTTATGTCCCTCCGCCCGTATGAGCACGGGATGAGCACAGGATTTTAAACAGCTACAACTCCACTTTGCAGCATGCCACCAACTCCAACTTTGCAATGTGGACTTAGACCACCAATAGGGACGAGCACGAATTGCTGAAGTTCTCAATGAGGGGTCCAGGGACCCCCTGCCCCCGTATGAGCACGGGATGAGCATGGGATTTTAAACAGCTATAACTCCAGTTTGCAGCATGCCACCAAGTCCACATTTGGTTGTGGACTTAGACCACCAATAGGCACGAGCATGCATTGATGACGTTATGAAAGAGGGGTCCAGGGACCCCCAGCGCCCGTATGAGCACAGGATGAGCACGGGATTTTACAGAGCTATAACTCCACTTTGCAGCATGCCAGCAAGTCCACATTTGGCATGTGGACTTAGACCACCAATAGGGACCAGCATGAATTGCTCAAGCCCCGCCCCCTCTGTCTTCCCATTAGCTGGCCTTCAAACAGCCATAACTCAAGTTCGCAGCATGCTATGGAGTACAAATTTTGTACATGGACTAAAGCCAGCAATAGGGACTAACTGTCATTACTTAAGCCCCGCCCCCTCTGTCTGCCCATTGGCTGGGCTTTAAACAGCCATCATTCCAGTTTGCAGCATGCTACCAAGAACAAATTCGGTAAGTGGACTCAGACCACCAATAGGGACGAACTGAAATGAGTTAAGGCCCGCCCCAAAGGCACCGCTTCCTTCACACAGGGTGTGATTTTTCATTTCAGGTTGTGACCTGAACAGATAGCAGTAGCACAAGTGAGATATGGAAGGAGGAGGCATCCTTTTAAAGGAACACTGTCAATGAGGTTGACCAATCTGATTGGAACAGGACCAAATGGGGAAATTGAGTTGATGGGAGAGGAATGTTAGGAATGATTGCTTGTTCAGTGTCTCTGTTGAACTGTCTTTTTAAAACTCCTGTTTCAGCCTTTGGCTACATCGCTATGAAATAAAAAAGAAGACAGACAGACAGACAGACAGACAGACAGACAGACAGACAGACAGACAGACAGACAGACAGACAGACAGCTCACCGGTATGACCAGGTATCTTGAAGGGTCTCTGGCCATTTTAGAGAATTCTACGATGAGCTCTCTGAACCTGGGACGGCTGGACGCATCGATCATCCAACCTAACACACACACACACACACACACACACACACACACACACACACACACACACACACACACACACACACACACACACACACACACACACACACACACACACACACACACACACACACACACACAGGTTTGTATTACTATACTTGAGGACCTCAACATTTTCAGACAGTGATTTTATGAATGCCATCTATCTATCTACAGT
Source organism: Gymnoscopelus microlampas (assembly GCF_963454915.1). Taxonomy (NCBI): domain Eukaryota; kingdom Metazoa; phylum Chordata; class Actinopteri; order Myctophiformes; family Myctophidae; genus Gymnoscopelus; species Gymnoscopelus microlampas. The sequence goes on along the minus strand of NC_139959.1, from coordinate 5,372,895 downwards.
ATGCACCATTTACCACACCACCATTTACACGATCTATGTACAAGCTCACAACACGTGAGCTTGTACATTGGTTGTTTTTTTACATGCTGCCCGTTGTACACCAAAGTATAAATCAAGCTTTAATTGTTGAAGCATCGGAAACAGAACATTTGAGAGGCTTCAATGTGTTTAGTTCTGCTGTTTGGTAGATTTTTGACTCCTCCTGTAAATATATTTATTTTTTCCAATAAATGTATATTTACATTTAACCAGTATCATATAAACGTCTATGGTGCACACAGGGGGTTGGGGGAGGCGCTCTCCTCTCTCCAGGATTGAACAGATCTCATTGGCTGGAATCCCATCATACGGTTTAGACCCCCATGTCATCAGCTCCCATACTGTCACTCCTGGAGAGAGAGAGAGAGAGAGAGAGAGAGAGAGAGAGAGAGAGAGAGAGAGAGAGAGAGAGAGAGAGAGAGAGAGAGAGAGAGAGAGAGAGAGAGAGAGAGAGAGAGAGAGAGAGAGAGAGAGAGAGAGAGAGAGAGAGAGAGAGAGAGTTACTACTAGAGAGAGATAGACAGACATATGGTTACACATAGAGAGGAAGGTACATTTGGTACATTCAGTATCTGTTAGGTGTGTTTGGGCTTGTTTCTGAAGTCCATCCATCCATCCATCTTCAGATTATCCAGAATCGGGTCGTGGGGGTAACAGTTCCAACAGAGATTTCCTTCCAGTCTTCCCTTTCCAGAGCAACATTAGCAACTTCCTCCTGGGGGATCCCACCCTATCTCTAAGTGAGAGGCCGGCCACCCGTCTGAGAAAACTCACTTCGGCCGCTTGTATCCGCGATCTTATTCTTTCGGTCATGACCCACACTTCATGACCATAGGTGAGAGTAGGAACGAAGAAGTGTAGTTGCTTATTTGGGCTTGCTTTCAAGATTCTATTCTAAGATAGGGCTAAAAAACACGTAGTAGCCTACTGCTTTGCTTTGGAGTTGATCGATCGGTATAGGAATTGAGAGTTGAGAATATGGTATCTAGTTCAAATGGGCGATGGCCAATGTCTCTGGCTTATTTAGGCTTGCTTCTGCACCAGTAGCAGATGAGAGGTGTAGGCTACTCTACGGAGCCTTTACCCCCCTCTCTCCCCCCTCTCCACCACCCCGGGGCTATCAACAGGCTCTAGCCTGTCGGGACCCGACCAAGCAAGTTCGGTCGGCGATCGACGTTCGACTAAAAGTCCAGACCCGACGGCACGGCACCATCTACAACAGGTTGTCGGCAAAAGATGATTTCCAACGCCTTCCGCCCCCGACGTCAGTGCGGTGGAGAGCTAGCTTTAGGTGTAGTGTATAGTTACCTTAGCTCCACACATCACTCGGATGGGTGTGCATCTAATGCAGTGTGTGTTAGGTGTGCAGTAGTGTGTAGTTACCATAGCTCCACACATCACTCTGATGGGTGTAGGTCCAGTGAAGAATAGACTCCAGAGCCATCCACTTTATAGGAACCTGAGAGAGAGAGACAGGTACATGAGCTGTCTGCCTTAGAGCCCTGCACAGGCCGAAAATGTGGGCCCTAGCCCGGCCCTGGCCCGTGGTATTTAGCCCGGCCCCTGGCCCCGATAGGTGGCGCAATTTTACAGCTCGAGTCTGGCCCAAAGCCTGACACCTTTTTATTTATTTATTAGTATCAATTAATTATTTTCGAGCGTGCGCTTTCACTGGTGCGCACAGCAGCTGCACTCTCAGCTGCGCTCTTGCGTTCTGATAAAAACAAAGCCACAAGAAGTCAAGAACACACACATCACACTAAAAAGTATTTTAATTCTCAATGTACCTTCCCTCCATCAGCATGGTACTCCTTCTCATCGTGGTTCAGGAGTTTAGCCAGACCAAAGTCAGTGATCTTCACGTGATGAGGAGATCTGACCAGAACGTTACGCGCTGCCAGGTCTCTGTGCACCAGGTGGCGCTGTTCCAGGTAGTTCATACCCTGGAAACACAATATAATGTTACATGTTATCATTATGTAGTTATTACATGTTATACTATTACAATGTACACAGCATTCTGTACTCTGTCATGATATTCAATAAACAAACATAATCAAAACCGTATTAAGAGTTGAGTCTTCAGATTATTTGCTTTATAATCGTTGTCTTACCTTGGCGATCTGCACACACCAGTTGAGCAGGGTCTGTGATCCGATGTGATCTCTGTTCAGTCTGACGTAATCCAACAGACACCCGAACGGCATCAACTGAGTGACCAGCTGGATCGACGAGGTCAGACACACTCCTAACAGCCTGCACACATGAGCGTGATCCACACTGGCCATGACGTACGCCTCCTGTAATACACAATACATACACATGCACACGCACATGCACACTTGTAACTATACTTGTGAGGACAACAACATTTCAGGAAGGCGATTTTGTGAATGCCATATGACAGACAGACAGACAGACAGACAGACAGACAGACAGACAGACAGACAGACAGACAGACAGGCAGGCAGGCAGGCAGGCAGGCAGGCAGGCAGACAGACAGACAGACAGACAGACAGACAGACAGACAGACAGACAGACAGACAGACAGACAGACAGACAGACAGACAGACAGGCAGGCAGGCAGGCAGGCAGGCAGGCAGGCAGGCAGGCAGGCAGGCAGACAGACAGACAGACAGACAGACAGACAGACAGACAGACAGACAGACAGACAGACAGACAGACAGACAGACAGACAGACAGACAGACAGACAGACAGACAGACAGACAGACAGACAGACAGACAGACAGACAGGCAGACTTACGTCCAGGACTTCCTTGTTGGCTTTAGGAGACGTTGCTTCTCTCAGAACTTTGATGGCGACTGGAATCTTTATGCACTCTCCTTCCGGCACCCACAAACCCTACACACACACACACACACACGCGCACGCACGCACACACACACAAGAGGAAAAACAATGATTCTATAAAATCGATTTTGACCATATTGATAATAAAACACTAATGATAAACGTAACTCTTACTTTTACTTTTTTACTTTTTTTCCAAAATAAAGTAACTTGCCCGACACTGGCATGGCATGGACAGATCATATACACTATCTAGTCCAGTGGTTTTCTCCACCTTTTCTGGACACTTGAAAATCTCGAAAGGTGTTTGCAGTCCACCCATTCTGACCACTTAACATGAGAGGAGACACACCTCTGTGTGTGTGTGTGTGTGTGTGTGTGTGTGTGTGTGTGTGTGTGTGTGTGTGTGTGTGTGTGTGTGTGAGAGAATACCCCCAGGCAGACCGAGGAGGGGGGGAGGATAATCTGCCGGAAAGGATGGATCACACGGCGAATGACCCGGACAACGGACAAAGAACTACGAGATCGGACGCGGCAAGACAGGAGGGTGAAGCCCGGAGAAGATGTAACAACTGCGGCAAAATGTTCAAGAATGAGCATGGCGTAAAGATTCACCAAGGTAAGACTAAGTGCAAAGAGCAGCTACAGCAACGCAAAGCACCTGTTATGACCCAGAGAGCTATCTCTGAGTTTACTAGCAGTGCTTGTCAGTCGACGGAGGAGGACCAGGGCCAGGAGGCAAACCACAGTGCCCCAGACCTCCCTGCTGAACCAGTTCAGAGCACAAGAAGGGGTGAATCCGAGAGGGTGGAGGGCTTCGAGAGGAAACCTCGGCTGAATTTACCACCAGCAACAGACCGCAGATGGCGTCAATTGGATGAAGATTTGAGCATCACTCTGGACAAGATCCTGAAAGGAGATGCAACAAAAAAGATGAAGACCATGGTGCAATATGTGTATCAGGCATGCCAGGATACCTTTGGCGTGAAGGAAGGCCCAACGGTCAAGCCACCTTCAGGTCCTAGTAGAAGGCAGCGCCAGATCACAGAACTGCGGAAACAACTAAGAACCCTCAAGAAAAGATGGCGGAAGCAGACAATGAGGAGAAAGCAGCCCTGAACGAGCTAAGCGCCGAGCTGCGGAAAACCCTAATCCACCTTCGAAAGACGGAGACAAGCCGGAGAAAGCAGAGTGAGAAGCGCAGACAGAGAAAGTCTTTCTTCAACAATCCCTTCCAGTTTACAGCTAACATTCTTGGAAAGCCAAAAAGTGGAAGACTGACATGTTCAAAGGAAGAAGTGGAGGATAGTGTGGCAGCAGCCCATAGCGATCCCAGCAGAGATATTCCACTGGAGGACTGCCCATTCCATCTGCCAATACTCAAGCCACACATCCCCTTTAACATGGAAGACTTCACCCTCGACGATGTAAGGACAGTAGTGGAGAAAGCCAGAGCAGGATCTGCTCCAGGACCATCGGGCACCACATATAAGATCTACAAAAACTGTCCATCGCTTCTGAAGAGGCTGGCAAAGCTTATCAGGACGCTCTGGAAAAAGAAGCAGGAACCATGGCTCTGGACACTCGCCGAGGGATGCTTTGTCCCCAAAGAACTGAACGCAGCAGGACTTGACCAATTTCGAGAGATCTCCCTCCTAGATGTTGAAGGGAAGATATTCTGGGCCATCATTGCAAAACGATTAACATCTTACCTAATTGCCAACAAGTACGTCGACACAAGTGTCCAAAAAGGAGGAGTCCCAGGATACTCCGGATGTCTGGAGCATACATCAGCGATCAGCCAGATCATCAAGGAAACAAAGAGCAATAACAACACTCTCTCAGTCGTATGGCTAGATCTCGCCAAGGCCTACCCAAGCGTACCCCACCAGTTGATCCAGAAATCACTGGCACATTACCAAGTCCCATCTGAGGTAACCAAGCTGGTGATGTCTCACATGGATTCACTGAAGATGAGGTTCACCGTGGGAGATACCACCACAAGATGGCAGAGACTCGAGAAGGGCATCATGGCAGGATGCACAATATCTGTGGTACTGTTTGTGGCTGCCATGAACCTCCTACTGAAGGCTGCAGGAATGCAATGTAGAGGACCAAAAGCAAACGATGACACAAGACATCCATCCTGCAGAGCTTTCATGGATGATGTAACTGTGATGACTCCCTCAATCCAAGGAACACGCTGGATCCTAAGCTCTCTGGAGAAGATGGCCACCTGGTCACGAATGCAATTCAACCCAAAGAAATCTAGGAGCCTAAGTATACTGAAAGCAAAGCTGACAAAGAGCATCTTCTGTATTCAAGGGTCGGAGATCCCAACCATACAAGACCAAGATATCAGATGCCTTGGAAAGAACTATGACAGCACCCTGAAGGACGGTGTAAACCTCCATAACACTGTGGCTCAGTTAAACACTTGGCTCAAGGCGACAACAGCCAGCTGCTCGGAAGGTTTAAGGTGTGGTGCTTCCAGTATGGCATCATACCTAGACTGCAATGGCCATTTCTGCTGTATGACTTCCCCATGACTCAGGTGGAGGAAATGGAGAGACTGTGCAGCAAATTTGTAAGAAAATGGCTGGGAGTCCCCCCATCGTTCAGCGCAGTGAACTTGTACAGCAAGACATCTAAGCTCAGCCTACCAGTCTCATCAGTGGTTGAAGAATTCAAAGCCACTAAGGAAAGAGCAGTCAGTACACTGCTTCTATCTGAGGATGAGAAAGTCAGATACGCTAATAAGTCCATCAAGTGCGGCAGGAAGTGGAAACCCCAGGAAGCAGTGAAGGAAGCAGAAGCACACTGGAGGCACCAGGAGATTGTCGGGGTGGTCTGTCAAGGGCGACTGGGACTTGGACACTACAACACCAAGAGGTGGAGCAAATCTAACGCCAAAGGAAGGAGAGGACTTCTGGTGCAGAGGGTCCGGGAGACAGCAGAAGAAGACCGCCGTGTAAAGGCGACAGGGCTTGCAGTCCAAGGACAATGGATGCAGTGGGACAAGGCACAGGATCGTCCACTGTCCACAACTCTGGGGTACAGACCAGGGCAAGTTGTCCTTCCTCCTGCGGGCAGTGGCCGACCTCTTACCAACCCCAAACAACCTAAAGATCTGGGGGAAAGAAGAGGATCCATCCTGTAAGCAGTGCGGAGCATCCCTCTGTACCCTGAATCACATCTTATCGGGATGTCCCAAAGCACTGGGAGATGGCCGATACAGGTGGAGACATGATAAGGTCCTTGCAGAAGTTGCCAAATGGACGGAACTGCAGAGGGCCATGGCCAACAAACATCAGGCACCACCACCAGAAGTCGTCCAATTCCAGAGGCAAGGAGAAAAGGCTCCTAAGGCAAGGAGAGCTGCCAAGAAACCACCTTCCATTTTACACCGAGCTTCTGACTGGGAGATGCAAGTAGACCTTAAAAAGAAGCTTGTGTTTCCAGAAGAGGTGGCTGTGACTTCTCTCAGACCAGACATGATCTTACTGTCCAGGAGCACGAAAACCATCTTGGTAGCAGAACTAACTGTGCCCTGGGAGGACAGGCTAGCCATCTCTCACCAACTAAAGCCAAGTACCAGGATTTGATTGATGAGGCTCTTATTAAAGGATGGCACGCCTCACTATTCCCCATCGAAGTTGGCTGCCGTGGTTTCCCAGCAACATCAGTGCGCTACTTCTTGCAGAAGATTGGGTTGGATCCTAAGCAACTGAAGAAAGCCACTGGGGAGATAGCCACTGTAGCCGAGACTACATCTAGATGGATATGGCTGAAGAGAGCCCACAGTTGGAACCCCGGAGCAAGCTAATCCTAGCCCCACTGACAGCCAGTCAAGAAGCAGAAGGTATGCGGCCAGGGCCAGACCTGGCTCAGGGAGTAGGACGCCCCTGCCATGCATAGTCCCGAGTCCAGCTGCAGGGAGCGGCAGGGAGACGTCCCTGACCGCGGGCCCCACCATCCGGAGATGTTCTGGGATGAAAGGGGCTAAACATCAAGGAAGGATGGCTCCCAGCTGATGACCCTGACAGCTGGGCTCGAAACGCTCAAACCATCCATCCACCGAGGATTAAGGATAAGGATAAGGATAATTCCTTTTAACAGGTCGTTCATGAAAGTCCTTGCGGTCTTGTTTCCAATGAGAACCTGTGAGCAATTAGGGGTTAAGAGTCTTGCTCAGGGACAAATTTCATTTCATCGACACATATGCTGACCAGGCCTGGAATCGAACCTGGGACAACCAGGGCCTCTGGCTCCCTAGGCGGGCTCACTAACCATTCAGCTATGGCCGCCCCATGATTACCAAAGAGGAGGATCTTGCAACACCTGTAAGTAGCAGATTCTGCTTGTAGCAAAGCATCTTCAATGTTTACTTCACCTGTGTGTGTGTGTGTGTGTGTGTGTGTGTGTGTGTGTGTGCGTGTGCGTGTGCGCGCGCATGTGAGAGAGAGAGAGTGTGAGGGTGTGTGTAAACCTTGTAGACGGTTCCAAAGGCTCCAGACCCCAGCACTCGAATCCTCTTCAGCTCAGTCTCCTTCAGGATTCTCAACAGAGCCTGATTAGGAGCCTCACCACTAGGGGTCAGCGGTTCCACCAACTACAAACACACACACACACACACACACACACACACACACACACACACACACACACACACACACACACACACACACACACACACACACACACACACACACACACACACACACACACATTAGGAGTGTAACAGAGTATTTTTTACATTGTGGTAATGATACTTTTACTTAAGTAAACATTTGTAGTACTTCTTCCATCACTGGAGGGGTCGCACTCAGAGTCACGAGATAAGTCAGTTCTTTATTTCTCCATAATGCCTTGCACAAGAAACAGAAACAAACGTTTCGGCTATCCAGTCTTCGTCACACTGACGAAGCACGCACGCACACACGTGTGTGTGTGTGTGTGTGTGTGTGTGTGTGTGTGTGTGTGTGTGTGTGTGTGTGTGTGTCACTGACCTCTCTCTCCTGTAGGAGGCGTCGTACAGTCCTCTTCCTCTTGATGTGTGTTCGCCGTAGCAACACGAAGGCAGCCAGTGATAGGATGACGACGAGCAAGAGCCCGCCCACAACACCCACGGCCACCATGTTGTGTACGGGAGCCCTGTAGGGACAAACAACCAGAGGTGGACAAAGTATATACTCAAGTATTCAAAAGTAAAACGTTTCTGACATTTTCTGAAATCTTCTGAAATGTTAAGTGATTGGCTAAGCTTCCCAAACCATTTGTGTCATAGGACAATATTATGTAGCGGGAAATATAAGGGGGTTGTTATTAACAACTAATAAATGTGACATGCCCTACCTTTAAACCACTCTTTCTTTTTTTAAACATTGCTAAATACAAGGCACAAGTTCTTAGTATTGATACAGTTGATTCTTTGCATTGCAAAACGATTTTAGATCGA
>NC_139959.1:5349585-5359585 GCF_963454915.1 Gymnoscopelus microlampas | reverse complement strand
CACATACACAAACTGTATGCACACACACACACACACACACACACACACACACACACACACACACACACACACACACACACACACACACACACACACACACACACACACACACACACACACACGATTACCACACTGTAATAACCCCTGGAATAAACACATACACACATTGTGTGTGTGTTACCTGTGTGCGCTTCGTCCTCGGATCATCTCCAGGTTTTCGAACACAGACAGAGAGTCCAGACCAGCGGGCCATGACTGGATCATCATGTAACCTACACACGCACACACACGCAAAATAGTATATATATAATATTAGTATATATAAATAATGCCCAAAATAGGATTCGATTATTAATCAATTATATTATTGATAATTATTTTGTAATCCATTTTCTTTTATAATAAATTAAATAACTTCTGACACCCCTATTAGTAAATAGTAATACAAACAATAATGATAACAAAAATACAAAGAGCAAAGCATCTAATGTAACAATAGCAGCACTAGATAGAAACAAATGCTGCAGTACACCAATGTGACCAGAAGAGGGCAACATGACTCTACACATACACTGAGAAGAACACTTTAGTTTCTACAATCTCTGAATCTCTTCTTCTAAGGACTTGAACCTAGCCTAGAGTCACAATTATGGAACCAATATTTGGCACACACAAAAAAATTGCCGCCCTACAAGCTCAGATCAGCTATTAAAAAGGGGCCTAGCCCTAGACCCCTATAGAAAGTTAGCTTTTTACCCTATTTTCTCCCCAATTTAGTCGTTATGCCAATGATTTCCTCCCCACACACATTTCTGTGTGTTGTCACTGCTGTCGTATCCTACTGGCTCACCTGCTAGTGAGGAGCCCCCACCGGGAGGACGTAGAGCTTAATCCTACTCCTCCCGCCCAACACTCCCTCCCTGACTGAACCCCCAGACTCCACAGTGGTGGGCAGGCACTTTACCACTGTGCCAACCGAGCGTCATTTAAAAACATTTCTATTGACGTAACAGTGATTTAATTAATAACATTTACATATACATTAATAATAATAATAATTTACCAGTGATTTCTTTAACAGTTTTGAAGTATTCCAGTTTGGACGTATCCAGAGGTGGCACGTTGTAATACTTGTCCCTGGAAGAACCAATCACAACACACCTTACTAAACATTAAACATTTTACTTATGTAAAAATACAAAAAATTGTCATCAAATAATGTTCCATTCAAAATCATATTATTGGATTATTATTATTGGAGTATAAAATAAGAAATAAACTGTAAAAAGTACCTCAGAATTGTGAATGTACTTTCTAACACAACAAAGGGTCACAACAAATTACATTTTTGAGGTTTCAAATGTGTGAAAAAAGTGTGGAATATATTTGTTTTCACACTTTTAGAGCATATCTATGGTCATAATATGGACATAGCCTACCTAATAGATGCCAAAACATTTTGAAAACAAATTAAGACTTTTGTATTCTTAAATTAAATGTCCCTAAAAGGCCAATCGTACTTACTTCCTGTCAAACGAAAGATACTGTGTGTGATGATATAGACAGACTCTTATGAATAAATATGAATATTGATTTGATAAAGGTGTTGATAAAGGTGTTGATAAAGGTATTGATAAAGTGATAAAGGTGTCGATAAAGTGATACAGGTATAGATAAAGGTTGTCACGGTCCGCTCCTCGGGCAGTGGACTTTGACTGTATTTCTCAGCCCTTGGACCTTTTCTGCCCTTATAAGGTCATGGACTTATTGGGACTATTATGTTGTATCGTTCCTTTTGTGTTGTGTTACTCTGTTGTTGCCTTTGCCCTGCTTTTGTGTTCCTTTATTTTGTAGTATTGTTTCCTGTTCTGCTTAGTTGCTGTTACCTGTCTTGTCTCACCTCCCGTTGGATTAGTCATGTTCTCCTCCTCCTGTGTCATCTTAGACCCTCAGCCTATCCCAGTTTTGATTGTCTGTTGAGTTCACCTGTGTCTTATTATTTCCCTGTCTATATAAGCCCTGTGTTTACACCTTGTCCTTGCTTGTTCATTGTCTTATGTTGCGTGTAGTAAGTTCAGTTCCTTGTTTGTATGCCTACCTTTTGAGTTATTAAACACTTTGAATCGACCTGTTCAGCCTCTGTCTCTCCTGCACTTGGGTCCTACAATCTGCCCTGACTCAGACCGTGACAAAGGTATTGATTAAGTGATATAGATAAAGATAAAGGTGTTGATACCCTGTGAAGGAGGTGGGCAGAAGTGACACAGCTCCATTGATCTTGGTACAGTTCCTGAATGACTCCATGTTGGAAGCATTGATGGCGATGGCATCACTGAGGGACCCCACCCCTATTCCATCACACACTGAGGAGAGAGGGAGAGAGCATTACATATTATAATTTTCATAATTCATTTACCCTACACTTGTCTATTAGAACGTTGGAACTACCATTTTACTAAAACTACCCAGTAGAGATAGACTATAACATAAGTGAACTGCTTAGCAGCCGTCTCATGCTTGTCAATGGCAGCGCATGTGTGCAAATGAAACAGTAGGCTTAACAACCCGATGTTTGAGCAACAAATTAGTCTATAATATCCAGTGGAATCATAAATCTGGCATCGGTCGGGCTCTACCCCTGACCAGCGTTGGTGCCAGGTTTGGTGCAGATCGGAGCAACGGTGCGCCTTGCAGGTCCGCATGTTACATTTGTGATGTCCACTCACCGTCGGTTGACCCACTAGGCAATTTTAATATAGGATAGGTAGTGGGGGTCCCAGCTTCATCTCTCTCTCAGCTAAGGGGTCACACTGACCTTTAGGACTAACTAAAAGGTGTCACACTGACCTTTGACCTTTAGGACAAACTAAAATGTGTCACACATTGACCTTTGACCTTTAGGACAAACTAAAAGGTGTCACACTAACCTTTAGGACACACACTGACCTTTGGGGGACACACTGACTTTTGGGACACAAACTGCACACTGACTTTTGGAACACACACTGACCTTTGGGACACACACTGACCTTTGGGACACACACTGACCTTTGGGACACACACTGACTTTTGGGACACACACTGCACACTGACCTTTGGGACACAAACTGACCTTTGGGACACACACTGACCTTTGGGACAAACTCCGTCACATTTCCTGCATCGTTGGACTCCTCTCTCCTGAAGTTCGTAACTTCCTGGACTGCACGCACGCACACACATCCCCTGGTCTGTTACCACATAGTTATCTGTAACACACAACATGTAATCTCACAGATATCAATCGTTAAATAACCAACGTTAGACTGACGTTTAATGATGAAATAAACATATTGCTGTCTTGGCTGTCTCTCTGTGTGCGTGCGCGTGTGCGTGCGGGTGTGTGTGTGTGAGTGAGTGAGTGAGCGAGCGTGCGTGCATGCATGCGTACATGCGTGAGTGCGTGTGTCTTATGTGGACAGGTCTTATGATAATAATAATAATAATAATAATAATAATAATAATTATCCATTTTATTTGTGACGCACTTTACATTTTTAAAAATGTTAAAGTGCTACAGTGTATAAAAACAATGGCATAAAAAAATTTAAGAGCAGAAAAACAACGACAACAGCATAAGACCCTACTTTGGAGTAAAAAGTAGATTAAAAACGAATTAAATTCAAGGCATAGAAAAAGAGACCTAAAAAGAAAAATCTTTGTTAAAAAGGTAGGTTTGTAGTTTTTAGCGCGTCGGTAGATTGTGGCGCTCTCGGGTGTTCGAGGAGGGCATTCCACAGACATGGGGCAGTACAGAGCCGAAGGCCCGGTCGCCCATGGTGCGGAGACTTGGTGTGGTGGGGGTACGAGAAGGTTTGTGTTGGAAGAGCAGAGGTTTGGAGTAGAGGGTTACATCTGTAATGCTTGCCGATGAGTAAGGTCTCCACTGTGCGTGCGTGCGTGCGTGTATCTTACGTGGACAGTTCTTCACACATGTGGCTCCAAAGGTGTACTTGGCGAGTGGGTTTGGAACCACCTGGTACGTGTTCTTATCGTAGATCATCTGTGGAGGACAACTGTCCTTACATGTCCCTTCATCACTGAAAGACCTGCACGCCTACAGACACAGAGAGACACAGAGACACAGAGAGAGAGAGAGAATTAAATGAATTCATTCTACTATTCTACCAAAATGTGGAATGCCCTACTGGCCATCAAATGTGCGACTCCCTACCCTCTTTCAAAACCACCATAAACCTGTCTGCAATTTGCAACTGGTCCTAGACAAGTCTTCTAGCTTGACACCAGAGTGTATGACTTAAGTAAGTACTGTAGTTGTTCTTATTAGAGTATTAAGTTAACCAAGTAGTACCTTACTAGATTTAGTAGACTCTGATTAGAACAACTATCATAGCATTAAAAGGTACGTCTTGACAGTGTCTGAAGTCAAATTAGAGTATGTCTCCTGGAGATTTACACTATTTTATACTTTATACTACTATATTGTGTGTGTGTCTGTGTGTGTGCGTGCGTGCATGTGTTTGTGTGTGTGTGCATGCGTGCCTGTGTGCAGGTGCATTGTCTGTGTACCAGACAGTCAGACAGTGTGTGTGTGCATGTATAATGTATTGTCTGTGTACCAGACAGTCAGACAGTGTGTGTGTGTGTGCGCATGTATAATGTATTGTCTGTGTACCAGACAGTCAGACAGTGTGTGTGTGTATGTATAATGTATTGTCTATGTACCAGACAGTCAGCAGCAGTGGGACCTGTACAGCCGGCAGCACAGTGTTCGTTACAACATTCTCCAGGTGAAAAACCACGACACCTCCTGCTGCACTGGTCTGCACACACCATGCTGGTTACTATGGAGACACAGAGACAGAGAGACAGAGAGAGACACAGATCAGACACATTCTTAAATGATTTACAGCATAATATTGTTTATTTTTTCTTCATCTCAGTATCTGATTACTACTGTAGTTAAATACGCTTATCGTGCTTGATTAATCATGATTTTACAGTGTAGATTCCAGTATGGCAGTTTGATACTCAAACTATTTTTTTTGTGTTTTTATATGTGATATTATCTTGAATTACATTAAATGATATTGCACCAAATTTCTTCATTTACATTTAATTACTTCACTATTAATAATATCATTCAGCAGAAACAGAAGTTAATGACCCTTTCCAGAAACCTTTCAGGAAAAGATAAGGAAAGCCTGAAGAGGTTGTTTGCCGCATCTGTATATACATTGGCTACACGCTCAGAACATTGGTTAGCATCAGTAATGGTGAGTTGGGTTTAGTTGTTGACACACTTACATGTCTGACAGTGTTGAGGTCCAGCTGCCCAACATGACCCGTTGTAACAACTAGAGTCACACTTTACACCTGCAAAACACACACACACACACACACACACACACACACACACACACACACACACACACACACACACACACACACACACACACACACACACACACACACACACACACACACACACACACACATCTGTAATGCTTGCTTGAGGAGAGGAGGAAAGAGGAGAGAAGAGAAGAAGAAAAGAGAAGAGAGGAGAGGAGAGGAGAGGAGAGGAGAGGAGAGGAGTAAGGAGAAGAGAGGAGGCGTGTCGTACAGTGTCGCGCAAAACCGGTCATGTTCAGATGCATTGTGGGACTCGTAGCTCTGTCTATGATGGCCGCCCACTTAATGGTGTCCAGGTGGCACAGCAGAGGGTTGTTGGAGATCTTCACCCCTCCCTTCAGAATCTCTGAAAACATACACACATAACACAAGTTAATTGTGTGTGTGTGTGTGTGTGTGTGTGTGTGTGTGTGTGTGTGTGTGTGTGTGTGTGTGTGTGTGTGTGTGTGTGTGTGTGTGTGTGTGTGTGTGTGTGTGTGTGTGCGTGCGTGCGTGCGTGCGTGCGTGCGTGTGTATGCGTGTGTGTACCGGTCAGTCCAGTCAGCTGCAGTTGTCTCAGACCATGTGTGTAGTTGTGTGTGTTGTGCGACGTTGTGTTCCTCTCGTAGTTGGACAGAACGGAGAGAGCGTATTGGTTGTCCAGGAGGGTGTGGCCTCTGATCAGCCTCAGGTTGACCAATGGGACGACGGCTGCCTTGTTCAGGGCGATGAGAACGTACCCGCCCACTTCCTGGATGGACTGAGAGAGAGAGAGAGAGAGAGAGAGAGAGAGAGAGAGAGAGAGAGAGAGAGAACATGCTTCTAAATGATTATTGAAAATTATAATGTCAATGAATAGGTAAATAATAGTGAAACGAGCAGATCTACAAGCTCACAACGCATTACCTGTACATTGCGATGTGTTGTGAGCTTGAAGGTCGGTAATTTTCACCACTAGATTTTCATGTCTGGTGTGGATTGGAGCAATGGTGTGCCTGTGGCGAGGAGTCACCTGTAAGAAGGAGAGGTCATGGTATTCCTCGGTGTAGGTCACCTCCAGATTCTCCAGGACAACCGTACAGTTACTGAACATCCTCACCATGTTGCCATAGTGATCGTCTGCCCGCCCCAACTTGGTCAGGTGGTTACTGGTACCCTGGCACACTGGTAGAGAGAAAGAGAGAGAGAGAGAGAGAGAGAGAGAGAGAGAGAGCAGTTTCACATGCATTCTAGCCCACACCATGCACAAAAAACAACAAACAGCGCAATTGTATAAATAAAGATCAACCCATTGTTTAATTTGTTGCTTCTTTGATCACTGTTATTCCTCAGGTATCTAACCCCTACCCGCCAGTGTGGAAGGCAAACCCACACTTTGACAACAAGGACATTTTTTTGCACCTATGATTCGATCTGCTACTTTTACTATCTTTGAATTTGAATCCTGAAAAGTAACAGTTTTGGACATACGGGTCCTGCAACTTTGTTGAGTTTGTTTTGTGCTCAAAGCATCAACATGCCACGTTTGCCCCTTCATGATTAGGCAGTGAAATAACAGTCAAATTAAACACTTAACACCTGCCAACATATTTTTGTCATTATAGGGCAAAAACTATGACAAATGGTCAGAAGCAGCAGATCCACAAGGGTCACAAAATAACAGATTTACGAGGGTCACAAAGCGTCACATTTGTGAAAGTTTAAAATAGGACTTTAAGTGGTTAAACTGTTCCTCAGTTTGCTGGAGACCCCTGGACGTTTGAACAGCCATCCTCTGTGTGCATTCCTATTGGCTGAACGCCTGCTGTGATGTCACAACAAAAACACAGCTGGGGGACAGCCCACTGTCTTAGACCTCTGTCTGTCTGTCTGTCTGTCTGTCTGTCTCTAAGCCTAGAAACACACTCACACATACACATGTTTGTATTACCATACTTGTGAGGATATCAAGATGTTAGGACAACGACTTTATGAATACACATTTTGAAATGTTTAGCCATTTTGAACCGTAAACCTAATCTACAAAAATTCCAACCTTAAACCCTAAATTTAACCTCTAAATGTCTAATTCCGAATCCTAACCGCAACCTGAATCTTTTTCTAATTCCTAAGTCTCTATTTATTTATTTTTATGATAGAACAATCATTTCTCTTGTGAGGACCAGGACATTTTTTTAGTTACTCCGCTCCGCCCTCTACAGTTCTTGTTAATAGAAAAAATCCATTGACCGGATCTGTAGAAGGCGCAGCGGAGTAACTAAAACATTTTTTCCTTCTGGTGAAATACAGTATTTAACATTTTGGCCAAAAAGAGTATTTTAGACATGAGGTCAGAGTGTTCCCACTTAGTAGAGTTGGCTTTCAACTCCATAAAACCGTCTTTGTTTTGGTGAGTATCGAAAGAGTATGTTTTATTTTTACTGCAGACTGTGCAGCATGTGGTTTGTGCGCAAAGGCTCGAAAGTCCCATAGCCTTAAGGAGAACTCCTTAAGGCTATGGGCACACACACACACACACACACACACACACACACACACACACACACACACACACACACACACACACACACACACACACACACACACACACACACACACACGTTTCCAGTAAGTTGTGAATCACATAATCAGTATCACTTCATCTAACTGCTCTGTTTTTATTTGACACTTGCTTTGGCACGGTAACTTGCTTTGCTTGTAATTTGTCTTGTAGGGTGCCAACATCCCCCTGCAATATTCTTCTGTCGGTGTTCACTCTCGTATTGAGCTTCAAGTGCTGGCAGGTGTGTGCCTGTCGCAGGTGTGTGACTGACTGGCACCTGGGCACGGGTCCTGCAACTCTGTTGAGTTCGCTTTGCATCAACATGCCACGTTTGTCTCTTCAGGATAAGGCCCGAGCAATAGGGGCTACTGGGATATTTTGGCTTAATTTTTTTAGACAATCCTTACAAGTTGTACCTGCATGGTTGTAAAGGTGACTAATAAGGCTTTTCTTTTTCCTTTATTTATTCAGGGAAACCCATTGAGACCAAGCTCTCTTTTTCAAGGGCGCCCTGATAACAAACATTTGAATCACATTACAATGTCACAACTTTGACAATAAAGCAAAAAAGAAAAGCAGAAGCATAAAACAACATTAAAATAATCGCAAAAGGCGGTGAATCAGACAATACAGTGAGGACATGGATAACAACACAGAGATTTAAAAATCAGATGCAAGATAAACAGTGTTACATGAAACAGGTACAGTCACTATGCAGTGTGTCCTCAAGAAGCACCCTGAATGTCTCTATTGAGACCAATCGCACCCGTTTCAGAGAGTCCTGAAGTTTGTTCCATTTGTGTGGAGCATAATACATGAAAGCAGTTTTTCCATGTTCACTGCTCTTACGTGGACTGGTATATCCAATGTGTGTTTGTGAACGTGTTGAGTGACCAGTAACCTTTGGTTCCAAAAGTGAGGTTAGGTATAAAGGAAGTTTACCACACAAGGCCTTATAAATAAATATATCCAACGAAGAAATAATCGACTAATAATAATCAATTTCGATCATAAATGGGCTATATGGAGAACATACATGCAAGACAGTTACACAGTATAGGCCTACGTCTATAGAAATCACTACAAACTCTCTCTCTCTCTCTCTCTCTCTCTCTCACACGCACGCACGCACGCACGCACGCACGCACGCACGCACGCACGCACACACACACACACACACACACACACACACCTCTTCATCATCCGGTCTCATCGCTCCCTGTAGTCTTCTCTTTCCTTCCTGTCTGTCTGTCTGTCTGTCTGTCTGTCTGTCTGCCTGTCTCTTCAAACAGTAAACTTTTCACATGTGTTATCATGTGACAATAGGGGTGAAGCAGTTATCGATTTAAAAATATATATATATTATTTTCTTAATACAGTAGCATGAATGGACTGTGAAGTCATGATTAAAAGATAAACAGAAAAAATGGTTAATAAACTAATCCACAACAGTACACCACGTCACATTGTGTCGGGTTTTGACCTTCCAACAATATTTGGTTATTTTTGTTAATGACGCATATAAATAATAGGGGTTAAATGGTTCAATAGACTGATTTACCTGATTATAAAAAAAATCTGAATTTTCTGTTTTATTTACACAACACATTGTGATTTCGTTTTAGTTGTATTTTAGTCATCTGAAATGCTTTAGTTTTAGTCTAGTTTTAGTTGACTAAATATCACAAGATTTTAGTCGACTAAATCTACAGTTGATTTGACTTTAACTGCATGCCAAAATTGGCCGATCAACAAGCTCACAACGTGCCTGCAACGCTTTTTGAGATTCTCTGAGCTATTCTCGGAGCGTGACACCCACGCACAACCAAGCGTAAAATGACTTAATTCTACTGGATCTCTTCTCCACTAGTCCCTCCCTAACATTTTAGTCTAGTTTTTATTTGATGAAGAAATATATTTAGTCATAGTTATCATAGCTTAGTTTTTATTTACAGTAGTTTTCCTCAATGAAAAAAAGGTAGTCGACCAACATTTTTCTTCATAGTTTTAGTCGACTACATTTAAATATACCCTGTTACCACTTATGAAGGCACACATACTGTACAC
>NC_139959.1:5346344-5349385 GCF_963454915.1 Gymnoscopelus microlampas | reverse complement strand
GGTCCTGGTAGGAGATAATATCATAAAACCAGCAGTACTAGAGGTCCTGGTAGGACATAAAACCAGCAGTACAAGTCTGATTTAGATGATAATAAACACAATTATTTGACAGATTTAGTTAATAGTTACTTTGCAGATTTAGATTATTATTATACCACTTAAACCCTAATTAAACTTCAGTTATTGAAAATAAAAGATCTACAAGCACAACATGTAACATCACAACGCATTGTTGTTTAAAATTTGTTTCAAAGTTGTTTGCCTTGACTATCACATACCATTATCCCCCCACCCACCCACCCCACCTCTCTCTCTCTCTCTCTCTCTCTCTCTCACTAAACTGTGGAATTCACATAGAGACTGCAACATTTCCAAGAGAGAGAGAGGAGAGAGAGAGAGAGAGAGAGAGAGTGAGAGAGAGAGAGAGAGAGAGAGAGAGAGTGAGAGAGAGAGAGAGAGAGAGAGAGAGAGAGAGAGAGTGTGTGTGTGTGTGTCAATATGTATTTCCTTTGCAGAAAACTATGGAACAGAGGCGCACGCACGCACGCACGCACGCACGCACGCACGCACGCACGCACACACACACACACACACACACACACACACACACACACACACACACACACACACACACACACACACACACACACACACACACACACACACACACACACACACACACACACACACACACACACACACACACACACACACGTGTCACACTGACTCTGTGTTCCAGTTCCCAAGGACAAAGTCATCTCAACTCCCCCACTGTCTGTCTGTCTGACTTACTCATAATAATCTAATCTAACAAAGTAAATAGTAACTAAAGTTTTCAAATAATTATAGTGGAATAAAAAGTACAATATTTGTCTCTGAGATGTAGTGGAGTAGAAGTAAGCTAAAGTGTTTCTCAACCCGTGGGTCGGGACCCCCAGTGATAATCAAGACCTTTTTAATATCTAAAAAAGAAAGAAAGAAAGAAAAGAAAGAAAGAAAGAAAGAAAGAAAGAAAGAAGAAAGAAAGAAAGAAAGAAAGAAAGATCATTACTGCATCAAAAGTAATCAACAAACTATATAATAAAACTCGTCAAACATTGGCCAAATGGTCAAATAATATAAGAAAGCTAAAAAAGCTGATCTACAAGGCTCGGGAGCTCGAGAGCTTGTGGATCTGCCATTTTCACAATATGTATCTGTGGAACCGAGTCAAACCGAATGTAATGCCCCAACTCCTACATTCCAAGTGCTTGTCAGGGGTGGGGGGGGTCCCCAGTTCAATATCCAGTTAATATACTGTCAATTTCATCAACAAATAGAAACTAGACTAAAATATTAGGGAGGGATTAGTGGAGAAGAGATCCAGTAGAACTTATGCTTGGTTGCTCTGAAAATAGCCTTCCTCTCTTCCTCTACAAGATCGCTGTAGATCAGCTATTTTCAGCACACAGCCAAGTATAAATCAGGCATTAAGACGCCATCAAGGCCTGGCAAAATACATTTTAGTCGACTAATTGAACAGTATATTTAGTCGAATAAACTCTTAAAACAATTCAGATTGATGAAATGTGACTAAAACTAAATGGAATTTCATTCAAAAGACTATGACTAAAAAACTGCATCAACAGTTGCTGTCAAAATTAACACTGATCAACAGCAGGTGGAGCTTTGACATCTTCTTCAGACATTTCCATCAGCCACTGCTGACGGATATCGATGGGAAGAATGCGTCAACATCCCAACTTCATTCAAGGTTTTACAAACACATGCGTGTATGCGCACACACACACACACACGGCCCGGGCACGCATGCATGCACGCACACGCACACCACACACACACACACACACACACACACACACACACACACACACACACACACACACACACACACACACACACACACACACACACACAAACACAAACACATAGTCTGTCTGTCTGTCTGTCTGTCTGTCTGTCTCAGTCAGTCAGTCATGACCTTGCCTAGAGGTTGATAACTCATATTTTCACGCTCAATAAAATCTGATTTTAAAATGGCTTTTAAGTGTTTTTATTGATGTTCCTGTCATAAACACACACACACACACACACACACACACACACACACACACACACACACACACACACACACACACACACACACACACACACACGCACACACACACCACACACACACACACACACACACACACACACACACACACACACACATATACTGTATACATGGCCGCCCCTACTGTATACATGCACCAACACCCACACCCACCCACACACACACACACACACACACACACACAACACACACACACACACACACACACACACACACACACACACACACACACACACACACACACACACACACACACACACACACACACACACACACAGAGAGTTTGCTCTTATCCAGAGCGACTTACAATAAGCAAGGCAAACATCATTCATCAAATGCGGAAAGACAGTGTAATACCTCAGTAAACTAGGATCACAGGTAAACCAAGAACATACAGTAGCATCAGTCTAAACAATATACTAGCAAAATAATATCCTCTACATTGAAACTATGGGATACCGGGTAAACAATGAAACTTTCTGTCTAAACTATATACTATGAAAAATAATAATCTGTACATTGAAACTATAGGTTACCAGGTAAACAATGAACCTATAGCATCAGTCTAAACCAGTGGTAACCAAACTTGTCAAGCCCATGACCACTTTTTATCCAAGTGTGTAAACTGAGATCTACCACTACAATATGTAATAAAGAAAACACCATAAGACATCATATTTACACGTTCGTCGCCTTCTCTCCCAATACACAAATCTGTTTGCGATCGACTGTGACGGCCTTGAAGATCGACATGCCGATCGTGATCGACTGGGTTGGTTACCAAAATAATAATCTGTACATTGAAACTATAGGATACCAGGTAACCCAGGTAACCAACAAACCTAGCATCTGTCTCAACGACATCGGAAATAACTTTATGTACATTTGAAAGTATAGCATACCAGGCAAACAATGTATGAATTAA
>NC_139959.1:5333844-5341344 GCF_963454915.1 Gymnoscopelus microlampas | reverse complement strand
CTTTTTCACAGGTTCAGGTGTGTTGGTTCAATAGCTTGATCGCTTAATCATCTGCCTTGAAACCATAGGGTAGCCGGTTCGAATCCCACCTCAGGTAGACTTCATTATAATTGCATTGCACACAACA
The DNA here is from genome assembly GCF_963454915.1 of Gymnoscopelus microlampas. Taxonomy (NCBI): domain Eukaryota; kingdom Metazoa; phylum Chordata; class Actinopteri; order Myctophiformes; family Myctophidae; genus Gymnoscopelus; species Gymnoscopelus microlampas. Next base: position 5,341,217 of record NC_139959.1, on the reverse strand, counting down.
TGACTATATCAATGAATACATGTGCAATTGTTAAAGATGACGAGAAATGCATACTTGAAAGTAGTTATTTTCAATGTATGACGTACTTCATTCGCCCTTTTGTTTTGTTTTGTTGGATTCTCCCTTTTCACTGTCTAAGGCTGTGTATTGGATAGCTCCACCAGTAGAGTGTGAGTCTCATGTGCCGAAGGTCCCTGGTTCAAATCCCACTTATTACAGTTCATATTTAAATTGCATTGTACAAAACATGACCCTGTTAATTCAGACATGTGCAATGTTTAGACAATAACACGAAATGCTTTTGAGAGTAGTTGTTTTTTATGTATGACATACTTTCTTGTGAAAATAGCCGATCTACAATCTCACACCTTTTTAGATAGCAACGCGTTGTGAGCTTGTAGATCGACTATTTTCCACTAGTTTCCATTCCGAAATATATTGAGCAGTTTGAAAAACATTTAAACCAAGGATTTCTGAGCAATTTGCGTGAAAGTGTGTCATGTGTGTGAACTCCCTTTTCACTAGTACAGGTCTGTTGGCCCAATGGCTTAATCATCTGCCTTGATACAGCAGAGTCGCCGGTTCAAATCCCACGTCATGCAGACTTCAACTCAATTGCATTGCACACAACATGATTGTATCAATGAATAAACATGCAATTGATAAATGAAATGCTTATTGAGAGTTGTTAGAAAGACTGCGCCTCTCTCCCTCTCTCTCTCCCCCCCTGCTGCTTCCCCCCCTCTCCTGCCCGAGAGACTGTTCCGCCCCTCGCGAGACTACAGTGAGCCCGGCTAGTAATACTGGCCCTCATCTCGCGAGAACAGAAGAACAAAGACCTGAACGCTCCAAGCCAGAGACGCTCCGTTCGTAAAGATAACAATTGCACTATTTAGACATATTAAGTCTAGTTTACATGTCTGCTACACACCAGAGTGCCTGTGTGCGTGTATGATAAACGTAAGTTCTCATGAAGTCGATATATAACCTGTTGTCCCGTTACAGGTCTTGTAACCAAGCTAAATACCTGCTAATGCTAACTAGCAGCTAACTGCCTCGTCATTCTGTAATAGTGACCGACGGTCAGAGAAATGCTATCGATGGTTCGTTTGTATCGTTGTACTGTTACTGTATGCACTTACATATCCCCTATGTTGATGAGGAAGAGTAATGTCACTGCACTTGTTTCTTATAATGATCAGTGTGATACGTTTGGGCAACTGCTACTTATAGTATAAACTGCATTTGTGCTTCTAACCCCAGTTGGGCAGATACGGGTGCCATATATACCGTATGAATGTAACTTGAGCAGCTAAGCTAAACTATGAAGTTTAAAGGCCCTTTTCAGAGAGAGGCCATTATGCATTTGGTTTAATATGTTAAACGAGACCTGTCTATTCTGTACATGTGACTGTTATGATGCACAACTTACAAGGCCATTCTTTCCCCGTTATATTCTGCTTATTACAGAAACCACACACAACCCTGCTGTGTATTATCACCTGTTCAATAAGGAATAAATGGACCTCGCTCTCCACCATTGTCATCTGTGTCTAATCAATGCACAAGGGCGAACACAACCCACCTAACCAGTAACCATATAGTGGTTTAAGGGGTCCTTCCCAACATTATGGTCCTTCGAGCCGGATAGGTGTTTACCCTTGAGACAATGGAGAGAATCCGCCAGGCCCAGGGCGAAGATGTACGCCCCAGACGTCTGACAAGACTGCCAAGCCACCTAGGAGAGTATCAGCTGAGCTACAGAAAACAACCGCAGTATACAACCCCCCCTCCATCATCTAACCGTCACCAAGCTGATGAAGACTACCGGAACGACGAGGGAGCAGCTGAGATGACTCCCCTCAGCCGCCCAGATCCATCCACATGGACCCAGAAAGACAGCTGGGAAAGGGGGAATCCACCGGAGGAGAGTCATGAGCTAGATGATGATGACGAAGAGGAGGAGCTAGGGGAATACTGCCCCCCGACGTGGCCACCAGAGGGAGAAGAGGAGGTGACAGAGGAAGACTGTATGAGGGACTACATTGAATCAATTATGTGTGAACTCCACCAGATGTGGGAAGTACTGTCTGTGAGCCCCAATGTAGCTAAAGCATCCAGTATTACACCCCCTCCGCGGCCCAGGTACCCCCTACTTACTAGCCAATCAGATCAGGCATGTGCCCGAACACCCTACCAGCTGCAGCAGCCCAGCAGACCCCAGCCGGTCCGCCAATCAGCCCTGTCAACAGGCCACCGGCACCCAGCGAAGCCAGTACACCAGCCCACACGCCCAGAACTGGGCCACCAGCACGCACTGAGGCCAAACCATCAGCCTGCGTACTATGCACCTGACCCTCACCCAGCCCACCAACCAGCTCTCCCCCCGAGCCGCCAGTATCCAGTGGGCCGAGGACATCATCCGGTGTACCCCCCACCAGACCCCCATCGAGCTCGCCAACCAGCCCCGCCCATGAGTCACCAGTACCCAGCGAGGCCAGAATACCAGACCACATATCCCTCACCAGACCCCCATGCAGCTCGCCAAACAGCTCTGCCCCCAAGCTACCAGCACCCAGCGAGGCCAGAACAACAGCCCATGTGCTCCTCACCAGACACCCATCCAGCTCGCCAACCAGCTCTCCCCCCAAGCTACCACTACCCTGCAAGGCCAGAACACCAGTCCGTGTACCCCTACCCAGACCCTCACCCAGCCCGCCAACCAGCCCTGCCCCAGAGTCGCCAGTATCCGGCATGGCCAGAACACCAGCCTGTGTACTCCCCACCAGACAACACAGTGGAGCAGCAATACAGGGGGCCACGACCGACCATCCCCGACTTCATAAACAGAGACCCGAGTGAGTTTGCCCGCCTCAAATTATCACTCGAAAACCTCCTGCCATCCAACGCCACTCAGCTGTTCAAGTATCAAGTCCTAGTTGACCACCTCAAGCTTGAAGAGGCCCGCCTGGTGGCAGACGCCTACCTGAACTCCCACACGCCATACTCCGACACCATGGTGGCGCTGAACGACAAGTTTGGACAGCCCCATCAATTAGCACTACAGAAAATAGCCAGCGTCCTGGAGGCAGCCGACATCCGGCGAGGCGACGGGGCGGCCTTTGAGAAGTTTGCACTTCAAGTGCAGTCGCTGGTAGGCATGCTAAAGACCCTAGGCCCAGTGGGAGACACAGAACTGAAATGCGGCTCACATGTTGCACGACTCCTCAACAAGCTGCCACCAGAGATGAGGTCCGACTTCCGCCGCACAATGCTCCGCGGTCCAGGAGCCACCTACACCCTGTTGGAGTTCTCAGAGTGGTTAAAGTATGAGTCCTGGTGCCACGACTTCGACGTGCAGCTCCCTAGTATAGAGCCGAAACAGCGGTTACCTCAGAAAATGGGCAGATACGCCACCGTTCTGCATGGTGCCGAAGACGGAGCAGAGTGTGAGGAAGATGCACCCCCACCCGAGGAGACAGGGAAAGCTAACGCCTACTGTCCATTCTGTGAGAATAACGAGCACTTCCTCAGCCAGTGTACTGCCTTTAAGAGACTCACAAGAGAACAGATCGCAGAATGGATTCGAACTAAGAAGAAGTGCTGGCGCTGTGGCAGATCACACCTAGCTGCCCAGTGCGATCTCAGGAAGCCATGTAGCCTGTGCAAAGGCAAACACCTTCAAGTCCTGCACGAGGTGAACAGCGAGACTCAGAGAGAGACACCCAAAGATGAGAGCTGCCTGGTAAACACCACTGCCGAGGTGCTCTACCTTGACAAACCAGTTGACCGGAAAAGAGTCCTACTCAAAGTAGTTAGAGTTATACTGCGTCATGGAGACCGCTCCCTTGACACCTATGCTCTTCTCGACGATGGGTCAGAACGCACAATGCTTCTGCCTGCTGCAGTGGAAAGGCTCGGCCTCAACGGAACCCCTGAAGACCTGGCCCTGAGAACGATCAGGCAGGATGTGCAGACACTGAAGGGAGCATCAGTGTCATTCTCCGTGTCCCCAGCATCTCAGCCAAAGCGACGTTACCGCATAGAAGGAGCCTTTACCTCAAGTCACTTGGGGCTAGCTAAGCAATCGTATCCTGTATCCAGTCTCAAAACCAAGTACAGACACCTGGCCAGACTGCCGCTACAACAGTTTGAAAGAGTCCAACCCCTCATCCTGATCGGGGCAGACCATCCCCACTTAATTACACCCACTGAGCCAGTGAGACTGGGGCCCCCAGGTGGGCCAGCAGCCATCTGCACAAGACTGGGCTGGACTCTACAAGGCCCAGCCAGAGCCCTGGAAAGCAACCTCCAGCCACAACAATGTATGTTGACAATTACAGAACCCCAGAACACCAAGCTCATGAAAAGTGTGGAGAAACACTGGCAGGAGGCCACCAAGATACACCACAAGAGACTCATGTCTATCCCTCACAGCCCCCTGCAGTGGCCAGTGAAGTCGAAAACCGTGCCTGAAGAAGACCAGTCAAAGGTCAGAAAGCCCAACTCCCGTAATGTCCCGTTAGCAGCAACCTCTCAACCTGCACCTGACGTAAGCCCTCACCCCACTCGGAGAGAGCTCGCCGAGGCTACGGTCCAGGAGGGACACGGGGCGGCTAACTACAACAGCCGGGTGTACCTTCCCAGACCCAAAGGGGTACTCGCCAAGAGCCGGAGTAACATATGGACCGTGAAAGGTCAGGAGGCCGTCCCCTATTATCAGACCAGCCGTCCACACTTCGCCAGACGGCATCATGCTTGTGGAGTTACAGCTGCCACATGCCCTGTGACCCACCGGGAGACGGAGTATCGTCAAGGCCAACCAGAGCATCGAAGGACTTGTGACGTCAGCAGAGATCAACATCAAGGGCCATTCCTGCACCAGACTAGTGGTCCAGCTGGTCGCCCCCCCTGCCACCCAAGACTCCAGTGTCGCAGCCTTTCATTGGAGCAAATTGCACTAAGCAATTTGGGGGCGGCTGTTAGAAAGACTGCGCCTCTCTCCCTCTCTCTCTCCCCCCCTGCTGCTTCCCCCCCTCTCCTGCCCGAGAGACTGTTCCGCCCCTCGCGAGACTACAGTGAGCCCGGCTAGTAATACTGGCCCTCATCTCGCGAGAACAGAAGAACAAAGACCTGAACGCTCCAAGCCAGAGACGCTCTGTTCGTAAAGATAACAATTGCACTATTTAGACATATTAAGTCTAGTTTACATGTCTGCTACACACCAGAGTGCCTGTGTGCGTGTATGATAAACGTAAGTTCTCATGAAGTCGATATATAACCTGTTGTCCCGTTACAGGTCTTGTAACCAAGCTAAATACCTGCTAATGCTAACTAGCAGCTAACTGCCTCGTCATTCTGTAATAGTGACCGACGGTCAGAGAAATGCTATCGATGGTTCGTTTGTATCGTTGTACTGTTACTGTATGCACTTACATATCCCCTATGTTGATGAGGAAGAGTAATGTCACTGCACTTGTTTCTTATAATGATCAGTGTGATACGTTTGGGCAACTGCTACTTATAGTATAAACTGCATTTGTGCTTCTAACCCCAGTTGGGCAGATACGGGTGCCATATATACCGTATGAATGTAACTTGAGCAGCTAAGCTAAACTATGAAGTTTAAAGGCCCTTTTCAGAGAGAGGCCATTATGCATTTGGTTTAATATGTTAAACGAGACCTGTCTATTCTGTACATGTGACTGTTATGATGCACAACTTACAAGGCCATTCTTTCCCCGTTATATTCTGCTTATTACAGAAACCACACACAACCCTGCTGTGTATTATCACCTGTTCAATAAGGAATAAATGGACCTCGCTCTCCACCATTGTCATCTGTGTCTAATCAATGCACAAGGGCGAACACAACCCACCTAACCAGTAACCATATAGTGGTTTAAGGGGTCCTTCCCAACAAGAGTAGTTATTTTCAATGTATGACGTACTTCATTCCCTCTTTTTCATTCCCGTTTTGTTTTGTTGGATTCTCCTTTCCGACTAAGGCTGTGCATTGAATAGCTTGATCAATACACTGTTAGTCTCATGTGCCAGAGGTCCATGGTTCAAACCCCACTTGTCACATTTTACATTTAAATTGCATTGTACAAAACATGACCCTGTTAATTCAGACATGTGCAATTTTTAAACAATAACATGAAATGCTTTTGAGAGTAGTTGTTTTTTATGTATGACATACTTTCTTGTGAAAATAGCTGATCTACAATCTCACACCGGAAGAACCTATAGGACGGAAAAAGCTATAGATATCAACAGACACCATCAGGGAGGCCATATCTTTAGCTCAATGAGAAGAGAGGCAGCCTGTGAATCCATAGGTCGCTGGTTCGATCCCTGTCCCCAACAATGTGTTGAGGTGATCATCATTTGGAATTCCCCCTATTCCCATGGATTGGATCCACCCCTCTCACCTGCTCTCACTCATCACCAATCACACCTGCCACATGCACAGTACAATTTTTAGGTACTTTTACTTTACTACTCTACTCTACTACAATTACAAAACACCTACAGTAACCACATACAGCCGATCTACAATGTGACGCGTTATGAGCTTGTATGTATATAATAAGCAACCCATGCTGTATGATAACTTATCACATATGAAATCCAATTCTGTCTATCCAATGGCTCAGTCTGTACTGTGGCCATAGCTGAGTGGTTAGTGAGCCCACCTAGGGAGCCAGAGGCCCTGGTTGCCCCAGGTACGATTCCAGGCCAGGCCAGCAAATGTGTCGATGAAATGAAATTTGTCCCTTAGCAAGACTCTTAACCCCTAATTGCTCACAGGCCCTCATTGGAAACAAGACCGCAAGGACTTTCATGAACGGACCTGGAATTATCCTTATCCTTTACACTGTCTACCCACAAGTCTATAGGTCCCTGGTTCAAACCCCAATTTAACCGGTCCAAATATAATTTACTGAACAAAAATCATGACTTTGTTAATCAATGCATGTTCACTTCTTCTCTCTCGCTCTCTTTCTCACTGCCTCTCTCTCTCTCCCTCTCTCTCTCTCTCTCTCTTTCTTTTCTCTCCCTCTCTCTCTCTCTCTCTCTCTCTCTCTCTCTCTCTCTCTCTCTCTCTCTCTCTTTCCTCTCTCTCTCTCTCTCTCTCACTGTCTGTCTGTCTGTCTGTCTGCCACTCTGTCACTGTCTGTCTGTCTGCCAGTCTGCCACTCTGTCACTGTCTGTCTGTCTGTCTGCCAGTCTGCCACTCTGTCACTGTCTGTCTGTCTGCCAGTCTGCCACTCTGTCACTCTGTCACAGTCTGTCTGTCTGCCACTCTGTCACTGTCTGTCTGTCTGTCTGTCTGTCTGTCTGTCTGTCTGTCTGCCAGTCTGCCAGTC
>NC_139959.1:5293844-5328844 GCF_963454915.1 Gymnoscopelus microlampas | reverse complement strand
AGGCTAATTCTACAAATAGCGGCAGTAGCTGTACCGGGAGAGGGATAGTCTGGTTACCTAGCGTGCAATCACGTTTCAGCATAATTCCCCCATTAGATGGGAAAGCTACACTCTCATTTGACTGCTGTTTTCAAATCACGCCTCCTCATTTCCATTTAAATGCTCCATCTAATTAGGTGGGGAAAAGATGGAGGTGGAGATAAAGAATTTGGAGACACCTGATTTGTTTTCTGCAACCAACCGGCGAGAATTCCATCCAGCTTCTTTCTACTTCTTTTTTTTCCAAGCGCAGGTGTGTTGATTGGGTTGCAGTTGAACTTACGGTGAACTCATGCTTGCATGTTGAGCTGTGACGTCAATGGGGCTCCGATTGAGCTGAAACAATTGCCCTTTTCCAGTAAAGCAGAGTTTGCTAGCACATTGTTTGTTCATTATATTTTGTATAACTATTTCATTCATGTCTTTGTATGTTTGAAAAAAAGCATATTTTGCAATAAATCTGTACTTTATTTGTTATTTCTACAGCTGTATTTTTGACTTGTTTCTACCAAAGATATCTGTAAAAATAGCAGTCAAGCAAAGTTTAGCAAAGTTTAGCAAAGTTTAGCAAAGTTTAGCACACACACACACACACACACACACACACACACACACACACACACACACACACACACACACACACACACACACACACACACACACACACACACACACACACACACAAAGACTGCATAATTTATGTCACACACATATTCATTCATATATATCAGTCCATAATAATTCAGCTCTGTTCATCATACAGTTAAAGTATCACTACAGTGCAAGTATTTAACAATACAAAATATTACTACTTGGCTGTATGGCACTAACCTCTTTGTGTCACTAATTAAATGATATTTGAAAGATTCATAACACTTGGTAAGCCTTAGGGGTTAGAGAGATGTTCTGGTCGGGAATCAAACTGGTGACCTTTCGATCCACAGCTCCCGCTTGCCACTTCTCCTCCCCCCTCCTTCCTCCTTTTTTACTCAGATATACAAGCTCTGTGAGCTTGTACTTTATAGACTATATAATATTCCTTCAGTTTTCAGTAGGGCTTTTGGGGCTCTGGTATTGACATGAATGACTAAACCATTTGAAATCAAATGTTAAGTTAATAACAGCAACAATTCACACAAGGGCTCATGGCCAGGGGCCCCTGGGCCTGGGCCCCGACCAGTAGGTAATCCACCCCCTGGGCAACAAAAACGAAGACAAACTCAAAATCAAACCATCTACTGAGAGCAAATCGTCTCAACCAGAGCAGCAAGAAGTGCAACGTCCAACAAGTCATGACAGTTTTGTTTATTTTATATTATTTGTTTTACAAGTAAAAGAACAAACATGGAGCTTTAGCATCTGTGTCCTGAACCTAGTTCAAACACAGGAACCAGAGCCATATAAGTAGAGTTGCGTCTTCTCCGCTCACTTCATCGGGCCAGTCTTCTACAGAGCCTTCTATTGACGAATAGTGACAAATCCCTGAACCGGAGGTTTACGGAATGCACTGGAGTCTATGAGCGTTTGGGTGTTCACTCTCCATTCCGACATCTCACCACTCCGACTAGTGGCTTCCGCGTGCGGTTAGGGTTAGGGTTAGGGTTAGGTATAGGGTTCGTCAACGTCGGAAAGGCGACATGTCGGAAAGGAGAAATGCACCCGAGCGTTTGTCACTATTTCAAGTTTACATGAACCACGTGACCGGCAATGTTTTCTGTCCCTGAGGTGACGCAACTCTCTAATACAAGGCTATAACAGGAACCTAGTTCCTGGAAGTGTTGCCACACTTTGCGAGAGGAACAAGTGGCCAGGTCTACGAAAACAAACGCAAAAGAAGCGTCTAGGTTGCACGCACACACACGCATGCACACACAGGGGGGTCCCCAAATTATTATAGCATAAAAATCTGTTTTACCACTTGAACCCCTATATATATCGGCTATTTGAAAATAGAAGATCTACAAGCTCACAATGCGTCCTGACGCGTTGTGAGCTTGTATATCTGCCATTTCCAATCAAAATGTATGTGGAATATTTTTGAAACATTTTAACCACAACAATCTTTTATGGGAGTTCCTGGCACAAAATGTTTTCAGATGGGGGTCCGTGGACAAATACATCATTTGGAGGTCCTTGACTTGAAAATGTTTGAGAACCACTGATTTAAACAACAATAGGAAGCAAGTCCAAATAATCAACTATACACAATAGGCTATCGAATGAATTGAAATAACTTTACTTAATAACTCTGGTACGTCTTGCTTTCCTGTGTTAAAACTGTGTGCCGTGTTTATTTTGGCTAAACGTGTCGGGCAGCGTCCACGATCACAACGGATCACAAACTAAAGGTGCTGGTGAGATAAATAAATAAACAGAGTTAAAATGATGCAATCGCGGCTCAAAACTGGAACTACTGTATAAGGAAGATAAAAGCGAGAAAGGAGAACATTTTGAGCAGCACTGTAGAAACTGAATTGGTGGATATCGTTATCCACAGGGAACTTGGACCAAGCACAAAGTTGATTCAGGAGCGCCAGTCGCACCCAGCACCAACTGGTGCTGTTTAACCCATTAAAACCGGGAAAGCACCTGTGTCATTTTATATTTTACATATATAGCAACATACGTTTGAATGAAGTGCAGTTGTTAATGTCATCTCTGTCTGTCTGTCTGTTGAGAATTGCAGGTGTTTAAGTGACAGTTTTAGTGCTACCATACACAACTGTGAAAAAGACATATTCTTATTAGGAATACATTGTATTACTGTGTTAACTGTAGGGGTAGGATGCTACTGTATTTTTTATCATAATGGTGGTAGCCTACTTGGAGAGCCAATTATTTTCTGAGGTGGTACTCAGTCTAAAAGGGTTGAGAACCACTGACTTAAGAGTATCAAGAGTTAAAAGTTGAGACTCTGAAATGTTCTATTTCAATCGGACAAAAAAACAAAACAACAACAACCAAAAAACAACCACCGAACTAAACAGGTTTTTGAATCCTGTTTTTCCCCCAAATATCTGTGTGTGTGTGCGTGCGTGTGCGTGTGCGTGTGCGTGTGCGTGGGCGTGGGCGTGCGCGTGCGCGTGCACGTGTGTGTTATGACTGTTAAGACAAGTATGTCAGCATGACCATCAACAGAGTTAAAATGACCCTGACACACACACACACACACACACACACACACACACACACACACACACACACACACACACACACACAGCACACAGCACAGAGAGAGAGAGAGAGAGAGAGGCAAATACAAGCTCACAACGCGTCGCTTTGTGAGCTTGTAGATCGGCTATTTTCAATTAGCCGAAGTATATAGACCCTCCAGAAACACGTGGGCAAAAATCCTTGATTATGCGGGCTAAAACTCTTGATTATGCGGGCTAAAATCCTTGATTTTGCGATGAAATATGCGTTTGTTTTTTTTGCAATTTTATGCGGCGAAATTGTGTGAAGTTGCAAAATATGCGAAAAGTTGTGAAATATGCGGCAATATGCGGCAATATGCAAAATATGCGATATGCGAAAAGTTGCGAAAAATGCGAAATATGTGAAAAGTTGCGAAAAGTTGCGAAATATGCAGAAATATGCAGAAATATGCGATGCGAAACGCGTATTATGCGATGCAGCCTTTTTGAAAAAACGTTACCCCCGCATAATTATGCGCCATTTTGCTGATGCGGTAAATTCTGCGATCGCATAATCGCATTTTTCTGGAGGGTCTATATATAGATCTGAAGTGGTTAATATAAGTTTTGTAATGATAATCTAAATCTACAAAGTAACTAGTAACTAAAGTTTCCAAATAATTATAGAGACATTTTTTTGATATTTATTATAGTGTCAAAAAAATGTAATACCCAATACTTAGTTTAAATCAATCACACATGTTTTCACACCTCACAAGAAATACTTTTTGTTTCAACTTGTTCATTACATTCAACTTATCACCCACCCCACCCACACACACACACACACACACACACACACACACACACACACACACACACACACACACACACACACACACACACACACACACACACACACACACACACACACACACATATGTTTTATGTTTGTATGAAATATAGGCTATTAGTGCAGATAGTCGCAAGCGCGTGCGTGCGTGCGTGCGTGTAAATGCGTGTGTGCGTGCGTGCGTGGTGTAAATGCGTCCGTGTGTGCGTGTGTGCGTGCACGTGTGATCAAATTAATTTGTGGAGAAAATCTAACACTCTCACACAAGCACGGACGCTCATGCACGCAGCTATGAAGTGCAGTGCCGGCCCTGAGGAATTTGGTGACCTAGGCAGGATTTTACATGGCACACCCCCCCCCCCCCCTCCCCGATAGCCTATTATTAAATAATAAATAAGGCTATTTCACAAACACAAATAACTAGGACATCGTGTAAAATACATAAGCCAAATTACAATTTACAATTTAGGCATTTAGCAGAGAGAGAGAGAGAGAGAGAGAGAGAGAGAGAGAGAGAGAGAGAGAGAGAGAGAATGAAAATGGGAGGCAACAAACTGGAGTTAAAAGACCTCTGAAAGTCTCATGTCAAAGAAATGTAACTTATGTGCTGTGCTGCACATCGTTGCCATTCCCATGTTCGTGCACAGTATGTACAGTGTGCTGTACCATTGCAATTAAGAAACAGGTTTCTGCACATCTAGGGATGAACACAGCACTCTTTACATTATCTAGAATGCATCGTGCTAACAATAAAGATTTTATCTTATCTAAAATTAGACCCTTGAGGTACATGATCACCATCACACACTGCAGCTCATGGCTCTAGCTGACTCTAATCAGTTTATTAATCTCAGCTGTTTTTTTTTTTTAAATGTGGTTTTGCACCCTGAATGTGCACACATCACCAGTAATGTTTGTGATTAAGAAACCAGTCTATACTGTACATCCTCTGTGTTGCCCACAGAAAGTGAAAAACCGGAAAGGTAGAACACAGTAAAAATCCTCAGTGTTAATTTAACTCCGGCACTGCCACACGGCACACTGTTGAATGAAAGCAGAGCCACAGAGCGGTCAGATACACATGGCTGGGTGAAACCAAAAGACTCATGAGAGAGTGGTGTATTGTTGGGACACACCTAACTTTTAGCTTTTCAAATACTTAAAATATACAAATTCAAGGGTTCTTTTTAATATTCTGTGTTCTACAAACAATACACAAATATGTATTATTTTACAATTCTTAAAAAAAAAAAAACTTGAATATTGGCTTGGTGCACCCCCCGCCCCCCCACCCACCTAATGGCACCCTAGGCAATTGCATACTCTGCCTATTGGCTGGGCCGGCTCATACATGTGAAGTTTATGGGAAATTACATTTACAACATGTGTACAAGTCAATATGTCATCATGAGTACACACGCGCGCGCACACACACACACACGCACGCACGCACGCACGCACGCACGCACGAGCACGCGCGCGCGCGCACACACACACACACACACACACACACACACACACACACACACACACACACACACACACACACACACACACACACACACACACACACCCGCCACGCACTTTAGTCTCGCAACCAATCTGACATATATGCTATCTTCGGCGGGGCGGCATTTAACAACCGCTACGGAGTAGCCTATGCATGAATTAAAGTGACAGACAGACAGACAGACAGACAGACAGACAGACAGACAGACAGACAGACAGTTCCAACACACATGAGTGAAATGTACTCTCTTTAAAGGAACGAGTACTTTTTTTTAGGTGTGACACATCATCCACGGTACCTCTCTTATCGTCGGCCAGGCAGCAGCAGAAACTCAGCAACACACACACCACCTTCATCATCATCATCTTCATCTTCATGCAGTGGTCTTCTACAGGTCAGTAATCCTCATTCTGATGTTGTAACTTCACTAAGATAGAGAGACTATCTGTTAGCCTACTTTACTCTCGCTTTCTCTCTCTCACCCTCATACTCACTCACTCGCTCAGTCTCTGCCTAAGTCCGTCTCACACACACTCTCTCTCTCTCTCTCTCTCTCTCTCTCTCTCTCTCTCTCTCTCTCTCTCTCTCTCTTCCGTCTAAAAAGTGAGCGCAACCCAGGGCAGAGTGAGAGAGAAGCGGTGCTGACGTCACGGAGAGGAGGGAGAGACTGTACTCTCTCTCTCTCTCTCTCTCTCTCTCACACACACACACACACACACACGCATACACGCACGCACGCGCACGCACGCACACACCACGCGCACACACGCGCACGCGCACGCACGCACACACACACACACACACACACACACACACACACACACACACACACACACACACACACACACACACACAGTGTACTTTCACGGTGTCGTGTTAAATACTGAGTTAAAGGTTAAATAAAGGAGAACAGACAAACAGATAAACAGACAGACAGTCATAATAATAATAATAATAATAACAACAACATTAGGCTATAATACAACTAATGTTCACATTATAAATACGCTGAGTTGTGTCATACGCTCGAGCTTTATTTATCATATTTATGAATTTTAAATTGTGATGGACTTAATATTTGTGTATTTTGTTAATTAAATGATGACTTCACCCATTTTCAACCTATCTTCATATAATTGATCTTCACGAATGCTCATGATAAAATGGTACAATGTTTTTTCTACTTGGTCTGTGGCTCATATAGGAGGGTGGTGGACACTTCAGAAACCCACCTACCAGTGACATCATCATTAAGCAGGGTTTTTTTTTTAAAGCAAGAACAATGGCTTCTATTATAGCATACTAACCTTCCGTTTCTATTAGCTTGGATTCCCCATGATGATGTGACTGTCTGGTACAGTGGCGTGCACAGACATTTTGAGGGGCAGGTGCTCAAGTAAATTATACTTTTTTTTTGTTGACTTGGTCTGCTCTTTTTTCCCTCTACACCTATACCTCTTTGCCAGAAATAGCCGATCTACAAGCCCACAACGCCTCGCAGCGCGAGGCGTTGTGGGCTTGTAGATCTGCTATTTTTGGCTAAAGTTCTCCTCAGAAAAGGGATGCTAGGTTTCGAGTGGTTAAGGTAAAAAGAAAAATCATATCACATAAAGAATTGGCGGACCCCCTGTAGTAACTCTGAGGACCCCCTAGGGGTCCCGGACCCCCTGTTGAAGACCCCTGCTGTAAACTGAAAAAAGGGCACTTCTGGTCAAGAGGGCAAAGGGCAGGTGCTCCAGCACCACCTAGGGTCTATCTGTGCACGTCCCTGGTCTGGTAGTCAGGTTTCTGTCCACAACCCTCCTATGAGACACAGACTGAGTAGACACAAATGGTACCACATTATAATGAGCATTAGTGAGGACAAATTATATGAAGATGGTTGAAATTGGGTGAAGTTGTCCTTTAAGATATTAAGTCATTTGAGTTCAGCCAATCAGAGAGGGACTTTGATTCAGTGTTAATTCTGACTTCAAATTTTGATGTGGTTTTAGTCATAGTCTTTTGAATAAAACTCTATTTAGTTTTAGTCATATTTTAATCATGTTTTACTTTTACTCTATAGTTGACTGAATATCATTAAGATTTTAGTTGTGTAAATCTACAGTTGATTTAGCAGACTAAAATGTATTTTAGCAGCAGGCAGCGATGGCGCCATAATGACTGATTTTTACTTAGCTGCATGTGTGCCGAAAATAGCAGATCTACAAGCTCACAAGCTCACAAGCTAGCAGAAAATGACTTGTCTAAGTTGTACTGGATCTCTTTTAGTCTAGTTTTTATTTGTCAACGGAATTTTCAATATACAGTATATAATATAATTTTAGTCGACAAAATGAACTAGTTTGATTTCGTTTTGGCCTTTTCAGTTCAGTTCAGTACATGCATTCAATGAGTGAAGTTAAAATGAGAGCTATTTTTGTTTCATAATGATACTAGGTATTCTTTATATTTTTTGATTGTTTTGGACTTCAAACCATATGTCATCTAAGATATAGGCTATACCTTTTTATGTTTGAATTTGTGAAAAATATGTGAACAGTACTTTTTGGGAACCAGTTTTACCAGTGGCATTTCTGGCCATCCCAGCACCCTAGGTCAGATCTTCAACAGGTTGTTATTATCACATTGTCAGAGCTGGTATGTGGACTTCACGTCTGCTATACAATTACAATACTATCGTGGTTTTCAAACGTTTTAATTTCAAGGACCACCATAACTCTGAGAGCGTACAAATGGAACCAAATGGACCCAAGGGTCCATTTGGTTCCATTTGTACGCTCTCAGAGTTACAGATCTGTAAGGGTCCATTTGGTTCCATTTGCAGTGTGTGTGCTGAGTGTAGGCTACCCGTAAATTAATGGATTTTCTTTGATTTGTTTTAATGTTTGAAATGTAGTTATTTACCTATTGAAAATGTTTTAAAATAATATATTACAAAAATAGGGGATATTTACTCATGACCAATAAAAATGAGAGTAGATGCATGATTTAAACCCATAGGCTATATATCCTCCTTTTTTCCCTCTAAATCAAATACATTTTTTGCCAAACGTTTGCCAAAGAATAGGAGCATTCACAATGTATGTTAGGCACGCGCACACACACACACGCACGCACGCACGCACGCACGCACGCACGCGCGCTCGCGCGCACGCAGGCACGCACACCGTATTGTGGCTGCTCTCTAATATTAATAAGGGGGTCAGTATGTTCTGGGTCTTTCATTCATAATTCATATAAAACAGTCACCTGCATGTTGCAAACAATGCATTAAATAAACCACTAAAGGTCTTAATGGAAAAAAAACACCTTTAACATCATTCGTTGTTGTACAATACAACCTGACAGCTAAATTACACAATTTTTTTCTCTCTCTCTCTCTCTCTCTCTCTCTCTCTCTCTCTCTCTCTCTCTCTCTCTCTCTCTCTCTCTCTCTCTCTCTGTGTCTCTGTTTCTGTCTCAGAGGGGTTTATTGATTGATTGATTGATTGATTGATTGATTGAATACTTTGTTAACAGTTTGCAAATAGTACAGTGGTACGATTATACAATGGTGCTTAAAAGGTAACACAAAAAGGACTTGTTTCCATTTTGGTCCTGTGTATTCAATTCATCGACACATTTAAAGACATACAATATCAAACAATTGTATACAAGACATCATCAACACTAGTAGCAATAAAACATATGTAGAGTAAACACTCTTTGATGTCTGTTGGTAGGGCATATGTATCTATATATATTTAAAGCATTGAATGGTTTAGGTGATTTTGTGTGATATCGTGAACCATCCAGACCTCTCAGGTCATCTGGGAAAAGTCTGCTTTCTGTCCCTAGAATCATAACTAAACGTTCAGATTTTATGCTCCACATATAAACAAACTCCTAGAATCACAACTAAAAGTTCAGTTTTTATGCTCCACATATCTGGAACAAACTCCTAGAATCACAACTAAAGGTTCAGTTTTCATGCTCCACATGTCTGGAACAACTCCTAGAATTACAACACCCTGACAAGCACTTGGAATTTTAAGAGTTGAGGCATTACTTTTTGTTTGACTCTACAAACTCTACACTATGATTTTATTGGTAATAATAATAATAATATAATAATATAAATAGCCGATCTACAAGCTCACAACGCCTCGCAATTTCTGCCTCTTTCTTGGGTATAAGCATGTTATCAACAAATACAAATATCTATATTTACAGAGAGGAAAAAGGAAAAATGGCAGCAGTGTATGACACCTCATTTCAATGACACACACATACACACACACACACACACACACACACACACACACACACACACACACACACACACACACACACACACACACACACACACACACACACACACACACACACACACACACACACACACACACACACACACACACAGTGTTGTTGTGGTCAGGTTGGTTTAATAAGGATTCAAGATTAATCCGCTTTGACCTCATTTTGCAACTTCTTTGTTTTTATTTATTTATTTTATTACATCCTGAAGCAGTTTAATAGACCTGAAGGCTTTTAACACACATAATGGGTGTGTGTGTGTGTGTGTGTGTGTGTGTGTGTGTGTGTGTGTGTGTGTGTGTGTGTGTGTGTGTGTGTGTGTGTGTGTGTGTGTGTGTGTGTATTGTAGCTCGTCCAAGGTAACAAGTTGTAACAACCCAATCCCACTCTCTCTCTTCCTATCACACTCATACTTAAGCAACAATACACACGCTTGCTCGCACACACACGCACGCACGCACGCACGCACGCACGCACACACACACACACACGCACAGAGCTTCATGTCCTTGAGCAAGACATGAAAGCCTTCCTAACTCATCCCCTGGGGGCGCTATTCAGTAGCTGCCCTCCAGTGTGTGTGTGTGTGTGTGTGTGTGTGTGTGTGTGTGTGTGTGTGTGTGTGTGTGTGTGTGTGTGTGTGTGTGTGTGTGTGTGTGTGTGTGTGTGTGTGTGTGTGTGTGTGTGTGTGTGTGTGTGTGTGTGCGTGTGTGTGAGCGGTCTTAACTGTTGCGTTAGTCGGTTGTCATGTCCTAACATGTCTGTCTCTCTCTCTCTCTGCGTGTCGCTCTGCCGGTCAGGTATGTAAACCAACTGGTCCTACGTCCTGGAGACAGGCAGGGAGTGAGACAGCTGAGAGACAGACAGGCAGTGAGACAGCTGAGAGACAAACAGGAAGTGAGACAGCTGAGAGACAGGAAGTGAGACAGCTGAGACAGACGGGCAGTGAGACAGCTGAGAGACAGACAGGCAGTGAGACAGCTGAGAGACAGACAGTCAGTGAGACAGCTGAGAGACAGACAGGCAGTGAGACAGCTGAGAGATAGACAGGCAGTGAGACAGCTGAGAGACAGACAGTAAGACACCTGGAGATAGACAGTAAGACAGATGAGAGACAGACGGTAAGACAGCTGAGAGGGAAACAGTGAGACAGGTGAGAGACAGACAGTAAGACAGATGAGAGGGAAACAGTGAGACAGGTGAGAGACAGACAGTAAGACAGATGAGAGGGAAACAGTGAGACAGGTGAGAGACAGACAGTAAGACAGATGAGAGGGAAACAGTGAGACAGGTGAGAGACAGACAGTAAGACAGATGAGAGGGAAACAGTGAGACAGATGAGAGACAGGCAGTGAGACAGCTGAGAGGGAGACAGTGTACGTCAGTGGTTCTCTAACTGTGGGTCAGGACCCCGGGGTCTCCAAATGATTTTGGGGGGTCCCCAGATTCTTTGCTTAATGTGCAATCTTGTAGATCGGCTGTTTTGGGCTTTAGGCCTGGATGTTAAACATGTTACAAAATATAAAAAATTACATTCGTAAGATAGGCGAGCAATGTTGATGTCCTCATAAGTATGGTAATAATAATAATACAAAGACGCGTGCGTGTGAGTGTGCACGTGTGTGCGTGTGTGTGTGTGAGAATGTTTTCAGTGCATGTTCTCAGCTGTATTGATCCAACGTGGAGGTTTTCAAGGTTGTGAGTTCAATGCCACGCTGCGTTCCCACGCACGCACACACACGCACGCACGCACGCACGCACGCACGCACGCACGCACGCACGCACGCACGCACGCACGCACGCACGCACACACACACAAACACACACACCAGTAGACTAGTCTGTTTGTATTTCTGTATGGTGTCTAGGGCAGACACGGTGTCAAAAGTGCAGCCCGGGGGCCAAAACTAAAATATATCTATATTTTTTTTTAAAGTGAACCAATGAAAAGCATTAACAATACTCTTGAATGAATGAGAGCTGACTGTCCAGGACAACGTATTCTCACCCCAAGAAGTCAAACGGGTGACTTCATGGGACGGACATCCCAAGTCAAACGTTGACTGGAAGGGGGGGGCAAATACGGGACATGTTGAGTCGGCTCAAGCGGACTTGGCAACGCTCGGCACGGCGATTCGCTCACCTGACGGCTCGCTCTGCGGTGCCTCTCATGGCTCAAGTACGCTTTAGACGGCACGCCTCTGTCATTTTTTTGGGAGAACCGCACTTCCTGCATTCCTGGAATCCGGAAGTGCCCGGTAAGGCACGTGTGCTTCTTGGGATGTCTGGCCCAAGAAGTCACAATATGCATTTTGGGGAGTGAGAGTGTGTTGGTCCAGGACATCACCAAGGTTATTGAATGAGAGCTGACTGTCCAGGACAACACCAAGGTTCTGAATGAATGAATGAGAGCTGACTGTCCAGGACAGCACCAAGGTTCTGAATGAATGAATGAGAGCTGTAATAATGTAATAATAACATTAATATAAAATATTAATGTATATATATATATATATATATATATATATATATATATATATATATATATATATATATATATATATATATATATATATATATATATACATATATACATATATATATATATATATATATATAATCATTTTGATACAGATAAATAGATTAAAATATTAATATAATCCATTTGATCCACGCAGGAACACAATCGCTTGATTGCTCATTAAATAAACATGTTCTGAAAATGGGTTGGCCGCGAACACTTTAAAGATTTTCAAGGATCCAGATAAGGTTGGAAATCACCGATATACAGCATGTTAGCAATAGCATTTTTCTTATAATAATAATAATAATAATAACAAATCAAAAATAAATAGGTCATTGTGGAGTGTTAAGGGACAACCCGAGGCCAATGTTGTAGTTTATAGAAGTCTTAGAAATGAGAGCTGAAAGTTTACTAATGAACTCTAATGGATTACTGCACTCCTGTGTGTGTGTGTGTGTGTGTGTGTCTGTGTGTGTGTGTGTGTGTGTGTGTGTGTGTGTGTGTGTGTGTGTGTGTGTGTGTGTGTGTGTGTGTGTGCGTGTGCGTGTGCGTGTGTGTGTGTGTGTGTGTGGGGGGGGGGGGGGGGTAAATGGTGAATGGTAAAAGGTGCATAGTGCCTTTATCCAAGGAACTTTACAATGATTGTGCATAACATCCACCCATTCACCACCCATTCCTTAACCGTTCCATTTGAAAGGATTATGATTGCCCTCTATAATTAAAATCTAAAATTGAAAACACCGTAAATATTTTATTTATTTTTTACAAATACAGTTTATTATAATTATTATTACAATAATAATTATTATTAAGCAGAGGTCTTCAATGTTTTTTTCAGCTCAAAGGACCCCTAAACTCATAGAGAGATGAAGCAGGGACCCCCACTACATATTGTGTACAATTGTGTTGCAATCTTTTTCATTTCATAGACTTAATTGTTTTAATTAATATTTTTGGCTAGTTTGTTTACACATGATCTTTATATTGTATTCATGTTAATGTGTATTTTCAAACATTTAACAACTGAAATCCTCACAATGTAACTATTTCAATGAATAAAACATAATTTGGTCCAATCTGTATGGTAGAGTATGTTAATACAATATAACTTATAAAATTAGAAGATTGGGGTGAAATACTAAATACTTCAAAAACTTGACCATTTGCTCTGTACTTGGTCTGCTCCTTTTCCCCTCTACAGTACACCAAACCTCTTAGGATTCAAGTGGATAATGTAAAACAGTTGCCGGCTCCCTGTAATAACTCTGAGGACCCCCTAGGGGTCCCAGACCCCTTGTTGAAGACCCCTGTTATATTATTAGTATTATAAAAATGGCTACATGGTAAGTGTTTTGTCATAAAACATGTAAAACTAGATAAAGTGCTCCTCGGAGCACAGGTCTCCGCCAGGTCAGATACGTTATTGTGGCCTCCTGGTGGCGCTATAATAGGCCAATGTGAAAAGGGTGCCATTTATTCTTAGGTCGTTCACGGCAATCGGACACTGCATTCATGATTTGAAGCATTTTGTTCCAAAAATGTGTTTTGCTAAATTAGACCTGCTGGTGGCGCTATAACAGGCCAATGTGAAAAGGGTGGCATTTCTTCCTCGGCCTAGTGGGAATGTGCGTGTGAAATTTCACGGAAATCGCACGCTGCGTTCATGGTTTGAGGCAGTTTGTTCAAAACGGACCAATCCTGCAAACTTTGGATGGCAACCTTAACCAATAAGGATGGAATATGGGAAATCGGACAGATCAGGGTTGATCACATGACTATAGAGATACTGTGTACCGATTTGCATGACGTTTGGTTAAAAACTGTAGGAATAATGTGAAAAAAATGGGTTTTGCACAAATCGGCCTCCTGGTGGCGCTATAACAGGCCCATGTGAAAAATTTGAGGCAGAGGTTCTGAATTGGCATCCAGGGAGTGTGTGTGCACAGTTTCGCAGCGACCGGGCCAACGGTGCCGGAGATTTGGTGGTAACACACGGACGGACGGACGGACACACGGACACACGGACGGACACACGGACGGAGGGTAAAACATACTCTCTCGCCATGCCTTACGGCCTGGCGGAGACAATGATGTTTTCTATGCATCCTTTCCTTGCTCACTGCATCCATAGAGGTATAATATAACTAGAGGGAGGATTGCCCCGCCCCCAGCTATCATTTCAATGAATGTGCTCACTGGCGTTTTGAAGCACCCGGAAGCCTGCCGGAAGTAGAATTATTGAGACGGTTTTGGGTTGGCGTAAAGTTATGAGCATGCGCACTAGTGTCATTTTTGCGTTCTACGGCAGCCCGTGTGTCAAGGATTGAACGCGAGATATTTATGAAATTCACTGGAGATGCCTATGTATATGTAAATGCATATGTATTTATGTATAATATGTTTACATATTTATATCTCTATATATAAATATATATCAGTATGTTTTGCTCGCGCATGTATTTCTCCCCGCCTGCAGTTCCAGCTTTGGCCACTGGGGTGGCAGCTTCAAGATTTCTCAGCGGCTCTGGGGGCTTGACTGCATCTGTCTCCTGTTTTCTGAAGTCATCTCTTCATAATCTCTGTACGATGCTGCCCTCTGCTGTCTGCATGGAGCATTGTCCTACAGACGCAACAAATCTGTCTCTTCTTGGATCCAGTGTTAGTTTTGACAGCACATTTTGTAAAGTTTTAGTCATGGTCTTTTGAAAAGAAAAATCCATTTAGTTTGAGTCACATTTTAGTAATTTAAAATGTTTTAGTTTATAAACTAGTTGTAGTTGACTAAATAGTATAAGATTATAGACTAAATCTACAGTTAATTTTGTCAGCACATTTTGTATCTATCTATGACACTTACACCCTTCCACCGCCAGAGGGCGAAAGGCAACAGTGTCTGGGCCATGGTCTGGTCTCCCTTGTTGCACATACACGTTGACTCGGAAGTAATTGCGTTGTTCATGTTATGGTCGAACCTATGGGTCGAACAGCCGAAAAGAAAACATGATATAGTTTTAAAATAATAACTATTAAAATGACACATTATATAATATTATATATTTATAAAGCTCTATGGGAACAAACAGTGGGAAGCTCTATGGGAACAATGTACAGGAACATGTTTCTATAAAGTTTAAGCTGTTGCTGGAGAGACAAGAGGAAAGATAAGACGAAGTGATGCACACTGCAGGTATAGGCTAAGTTCATTCTTAATGTTATCTACCCTGTTTTATAATTTTAATAATGATAATAATAATAATGATGATTATGTTCATTCATTTGTTTACACGACCAGTAGTAGGTTCTCAAAGTGGGGTCCGGGGACGCCTAGGGGTCCTTGACATTCACAGGTGTTACCAATGATACTAATGAAGGCTCTGTTCCATTCTTGTCAAACAGAGTCAGGGTGCTGATATTGTGCATGTTGGCTCACTGGAAACACTCTGTTACACCAGTGGGTCTAAAGTTGGGGTCCAGGGACCCTCATGGGCTTCCAAATGGCCCCTTACAGGTGTGTAACTCTGAGAGTGTACAAATGGAACCAAACGGACCCGTAAGGGTCCGTTTGGTTCCATTTGTACACTCTCAGAGTTATGGGGGTCATGGAAACCACTGTGCTACACTAAATGGAACAGAGACTTCATTAGTATCATTGGTAACACCTGTGAAGGAAGTGATAATATGGCTGCTGTGCATAGAGCCTATTAAGTGAACCACTTAAACCCCAGCATCGGTATTGTGGGGAAATAGCAGATCGACAAGCTCACATTGCCACGTGTTGCGTCGCATTGTGAGCTTGTCGATCTGCTGTTTTCAGCCAAAGCTTTCCCCATAATAACAGAAAACAGAAAAGACACTGGTATTGAGCCCTGAAGGACAGCGGTTACCCATAATGGGTTTATATAGCATCAAAATCATTTTAAACACTTAAATCCTACAAACAATGTATGAACACTATCTGTACAGAGTAGACCTCACAGACATACTGTATATATGAACACTATCTGTACAGAGTAGACCTTACAGACCTACTGCACATATCTGTACAGAGTAGACCTCACAGACCTACTGTACTATATATGAACACTATCTGGAGTCAATAGCAAAAGTGTGTGTGTGTGTGTGTGTGTGTGTGTGTGTGTGTGTGTGTGTGTGTGTGTGTGTTTAGTTTCCCTACTGGCACACTTTTTTTCATATGCAGGGGCTCAACAAATACATATTAATGTTTGAGAACCACTGGTTTAAACTAGGGATGTGCACGGATATACGGATAAACTGTGCTGCCCCTACAAAACGGGTACCAAATTAAATGTGGTTATTCTATTAAATATTATTCATTGAGATATGAACTTTTTTTATTACACATTTCCATTTTGCACCCATATTACTGTCATGTCTTCATAAAATGTCGCTTTTAACAAGCAAAGTATGCAAATTACCACGGTTTATTTTCAGAGCCTGTCACCTGTAGCCTCTGCCTCACTTTGTGTTCACTTCCCAGTGCAGTGCAGTGTTGGGCAATATTACTTAGGAAAGCACTATGTTACTTTGTATCAAGAGTAATGTATTACATTACATATTATTTTAATTCATGTTTTTTTTGTTCCATATTGGAACAATGAATATCAAGATTCAAGAGATTTATTGTCACAAGGATGTATGACAAGTACATGCACTGTGAAAAACTTAGGTTGGGGTGCTCCATAAATTATAATACACAATAAAAACAATACATAAATAACAATACTAAACTGATAACATAGCCCTAAAGTCATTTCTAAAATGAGGTTAAAACAGCAGAACTAAACACATTATACAGCCAATCTACAGGCCTAAACGTTTAGCGTCAGCGACATGTTGTGAACTTGTAGATCGGCTATTTTCGGTGCACGACCCCCGTACAAAGTTTACAATGGACAAACAATGTTTGTATCTTTGACTGACATGAACTAACATAAAATAATGACAATAAGTCCACACACGGAGGAACATGGACCTGCGTCAGACCCCAGACCAGACCTGCACCTACTTCATAACTTTGCATGATGGCGCGTGCTTAAAAAGAACAGATCTACAAGCTAACATCCTGTACCATCGCACAGTGTTGATGGCTTGTAAATCTGTTCTTTTCACGCACATGAAAACCTCCTACTCTGCCGTTTAAAATGCACTGCTCCACGGATCTGCAGCATGTTTTCTGGACTCAGACAAACCGCAGCGCCGGCCGATAAAGTCTATGATCTGCAGTTGACTGCTGGACACATAACAGTGCCGGCTCATGACCGATTCAGGGAGAAGAGAGAGAGCACTTTTATCTCATTCAGAAGCAAAAACAAATCACGTTCCTTGTATAGTAACGCAGTGTTTCTTGGATGAGTAATATGTAATAATATTACAGTTTCGCCAGAGTAATACGTTACATACTCGTTACTGGGTAAAGTAATAGTATTACAGTAATATGTTAATAAGTGACTTATTACTGCCCAACACTAGTGCAGTGAATGAATCTAGCTTACTCTTAAGTTCCTACAAACACTGGTCGGTTTAAAAGTTTGTGTGAGTACTTTGATGGGAAAGCGTTGATATGGAGTAATCATATCTAATATAAACACCTGGATGTGAATCACTTGTTACCTTGTACTGCCGGCTGCCTCTGTGATCCGGTCATTTGAAGTATTAATCCAGCGTTTGAGGTTAGAACATGGAGAATGCAGAGTAGGCCTAATCATAACTGATTGGCTTAAGATCCAATACTACAAGTCACGTTATTGTTTAAACTTTAAGGGGAGCTGATCTGTCAGTAGTGTCCTTCAGAGTTAGACCAGCTCCGCTGGAGTGACAGCAGCGCACTGGCATGATGTAATTCATTATTTTGGAGCACCTGTGTAAGATTCCAACAGTACAAACATTTTAATATTAAAAATATTAATATTTTTTTCAAATGAGATTTGGCCTTATACTGTAGATCAAAATGTGTTCAGTTTTGGCTGTTTTATGGGTGTTCATTAATTTGTATAAATTAATACATTCTCGACTATTTGAAGAAACGTTTTCAGAAACGTGTGCACGTCAGTGACTTTAATCGCTGGGAACATCCGAAACAACGTAAGGAACAAGCCCAAATAGGCAACACACAACTACCAATATTTACAAGCCACTTTACAGAAAAACAAGCCCAAAATCTCTTAAAATAAGAAGACATGGCAATATTGTTGGTGTGCTACTTCTTCTCATCTCCTTCTGTCTGTGTGTTAAGAGGAGAGGAGTCCCAGTCTGGTCCAGGAGGAACCCCAACCTCCACAACATGAGGAGAGGAGCCCCAGTCTGGTCCAGGAGGAGCCACAACCTCCCAAACATGAGGAGAGGAGCCCCAGTCTGGTCCAGGAGGAATCACAACCTCCACAACATGAGGAGAGGAGCCCCAGTCTGGTCCAGGAGGAGCCACAACCTCCCAAACATGAGGAGAGGAGCCCCAGTCTGGTCCAGGAGGAATCACAACCTCCACAACATGAGGAGAGGAGCCCCGGTCTGGTCCAGGAAGAACCAGGACCTCTGCAGATGAAAGAGGAACAGAAGGAGGAGGCTGATGTGTCTAGGTTGAGGTCACTTCGTAGGAATGTAAGAAGAAGCTGTCAGAACTCCTACAGATACATGCAGCCACACGCAGGTATGTGGAGATCCTCACTTACTTACTTATACTTTTAAACCTGTCACAATTATTCAGTCTCATCGCGACACAGTGTGAGCTTCGCCTATCGGTGATAGGCTATTTCCATTATTGTTGTACGCCAGCCTTGTATAACTGAGTATAATACAGATATACTGACCATGACAACATCCCCACCAGAATCCTCAGAGATGCAGCCGTCTATTGCTCCCATGGTAGCCCACAATACAAATGTATCCATCAGTCAGTGTCAAGTCCCACAAGAATTCAAGCTGGTGAGAGTAATCCCTCTGTATAAAAAAGGAAACAAATTAGAAAACTTGGCAACTACCGCCCTGTTTCCATCCTTTGTTCCATCTTTGAATTCCAATCTGGCTTCAGAACATCCCACTCCACTGACACCTGCCTATTGTATTTGACCGACTACATCAAACGGGAGGTAGACCCGGGCAAATACTGTGGTGGTCATGCTGGACCTTCAAAAGGCGTTTGAAACTGTCACTCATTCAATTCTACTGAATAAGCTGTAGGCGATTGTTTTTTATAACACATCTGTAAACTGGATGAAATCCTACCTTGAGGGAAGAGAACAAAATGGTTGATGGCAATGGAGCCCTGTCCTCGTCCCTCCCAGTGAACTGTGGTGTTCCCCAAGGAAGCGTACTAGGGAAGTTACTGTTCCTTCTATACATTAAAGGGATATTTCACTTTAAAACAGTAATTTTAACGTCTACTCAGGCTCATTCTACTACTCTGCCACCAAAATGTGGAATGCCCTGACACATCCATTAAAGGATGTGAATCACTGGTTTCTTTCTAAACTGACCTGAAAAAACATCTATCAAGAGACCGCAATGCGAGGTAAATGTAATTTCCCACGTCCTTCGTACATATAGTGTTTGTATTTGTTGATGACGTGTATTATTGCGCAAATGCCTGTGGTGTATCCGGCTTTGTCGAGCTCTTGTAAGAAACAATTGGCCCGTGTTCGGGGGAGGGAAGCTGGGCGGGTAGGGCGATTTTTGTCTCTGCACGTACTACTATGGGCAGAGGCTCTGCGTCCTCTCGGCGGGGGCTCCTCACTGGCAGGTGAGTCAATAGGATACAACAGCAGTGACAACACACAAATGTGTGTGGGGAGGAATCAGTTGGTATAACAACCATATTGGAGAGAAAAGGCGGTAAAGAGCAAACAACTGGGAGTGTTTACTGTTGGGAAACAATGCTTTACTTTGATTTAATCTCTCCTAGACTTCCTGCGCCTCCTTGTGTGTAAAGAGGAGTTTTCCCCCGAACAGCAGCAGATGAGCCCCATTCTGGTCCAAGATGAACCAGAGCCTCCACAGTTCATAGTGAAGAGTGAAGATGATGAAAACCTGCCTGTAGCCAGTACCTCAACTGAACACATGACAACACTGGCTGATGTAGAGGACTGTGGAACTTCACGACCAACCAGTGACGACCAGCTCCTCTCCTCACTCTGTTCTGAATCCGACACTGAAGTAGTGCCAGACAGTGATGAGGATTGGGCCGAGACCTGGGAAGGTCTGTCGGCTTTAAACGGACCGGACTCACGCGAGACGCAACGTGCGAAAGGACGAAGACCGTCTTTGACCAGCAAGTCATCAAAACGAACTCACTCCACGAGGAGCGACACGGGGCAGAAAAGGTTTGATTGTACAGTTTGTGGCAAAGGGTTTAGTCAACGGGGTGTGCTAAAGCAACACATGATGACTCATACAGGGGAAAAGCCCTTTACGTGTCCAGTTTGTGGCAAAGGATTTAGTTTCCGTAGCAATGCATTACGACACATGA
Source organism: Gymnoscopelus microlampas (assembly GCF_963454915.1). Classification (NCBI taxonomy): domain Eukaryota; kingdom Metazoa; phylum Chordata; class Actinopteri; order Myctophiformes; family Myctophidae; genus Gymnoscopelus; species Gymnoscopelus microlampas. Next base: position 5,308,006 of record NC_139959.1, on the reverse strand, counting down.
CTGCTCATACAGGGGAAAAACCCTTTACATGTACATTTTGTGGCAAATGCTTTAGTGATACGGGTAATCTGCAAAAACACATGAAAATCCATACTGGTGTGAAGTCCTTTATTTGTGCAGTTTGTGGCAAAGGATGTGGTGAAAAGCATCACCTAGCATCACACATGAGGACCCATACAGGGGAAAGGCCCTTTATTTGTATGGTCTGTGGCAAAGGATGTAGTAACAAAGGTCATCTAAATTTACACATGAGAACTCATACGGGAGAAAAGCCATTTACTTGTTCAGTTTGTGAACATACATTTGGTCGGAAAGATTATCTAGATAAACACATGAGGACTCATACAGGGGAAAAGCCCTTTACCTGTACTATTTGTGGAAAAAGCTGTAGTGAAAAAAGCAATCTGAACAGTCACATGAGAATTCATGCAGGGACCAGGGCCTTCACTTGTATAGTTTGTGGTAAAGGTTGTACCCAGAGTGGTGAGCTAAAAACTCATATGAGGACTCATACAGGGGAAAAGCCCTTTCATTGTACATTTTGTGGTAAAGGCTGTGTTAACAAAGGTAATCTAAAAACACACATGAGGATTCATACGGGGGAAAAACCCTTCACTTGTACAGTTTGTGGTAAAGGCTGTAGTCAAAGTGGTGAGCTCAAAACACACATGAGGACTCATACAGGGGAAAAACCCTTTACTTGTACAGTTTGTGGTAAAGGCTGTGTTAACACGGGTAATCTAAGCATACACATGAGGACTCATACAGGGGAAAAGCCCTTATCTTGTACAGTGTGTGGTAAAGGCTGTATACAAAATAGTGAGCTACAAACACACATGAGGACTCATTCAGGGGGGAAGACCCTTTAGTTGCAGTGTGTGGTGAATGCTTTGATCAAAATGCACAGCTGAAGGATTCATACAGGGCAGAAACTGATCATTGAACAGTAACTTGTTTTATTTTCTTAGTTGCATGCAATAGACATGCAATACAGTATCACACACATATGTGATCATTCATTCTAATCCAGGATGACTATGACCAAGTCATGAGCATTGAACAAAAAAATCAGAAATAAGTGTTTGGTAGATTCTGTCTCTGTTGCAACAACACATTATCAATAACTTGTATACCGTTGGAAAGCCTGTTTATTTTCCTTTTAAATGGTGCCCCATTTGTAAGGAACATGGATCTGTGGGAGGAGCAGCGCTGCTGAAAAAGCAGTTTGGCATTGGGCAGAGAAGATTTGGCACATCTTTCATGGGTGCAACCCACCTACTCAGCTATGTGCTGCTCAGTGTATTTAAATTCACCTTGAGTTATTTTTATTTTACTCTCTCTTCTGCACTGTAATTGTATTTGTTATGTTTTACTTTTGTTTTATTGCATCCTAATGTCAGACATTTCATAATTGTGTTTCCTTTGCTTGTTGTTCTGTGTTAAGCACATTGAATTGCCTCGTTGTTGAAATGTGCTGCAGACCGCTTATCAGACAACGGCACACTGATAAGAACCAGTGTGCGCGCGCAGGCCGGCACCAAATGAACCCCACCGCTCATAAGATGCGATGGAAAAGTGGTCACTGCACTCATGTGTAACAAAGCATTTCATCAAACTTTCAATTGCTGTTTTTCTCCCAGTATGGAGGAAGAATGCTTAGAATGTTTTACTGTGATCTGTGATGAACTGTGATGAAACAAATGATATCCCACTCTGTTGTCAAATATCACACGTCACATAGACATTAAATACATGAGTGTGTGTATCTACATGAGACACAAGTATGACATGATTTATATGATACATATTTATATATCTATGGAGTGGAGGTTTCTGTAGCGCTATCTAATCTAATCTATTGTAATCTAATCTAAGATCTAAAGCTCTCTGTGGTGATGACTGAGGTGCCGTTGACACCTAAAGTTTGTTTAAATAGGTCCGGATCAAGGACCAAATGTTGACATTGTTGCATTTTGCATTTGGTCTGGTTAATGTTCACGCAGGACTTTTGTTAAGCAAACCAAATGTTAAAAAAAATTACACATGGTCGGATCCTTCAGAATCTATTTGTCAGATCATTTACGAGGGAAAATCACTGTCTGTGGCACACAAGATATGCACTCAAAACCTTTTTTTTAGCACAATCTTCATTGTCGCACAGAGAACCAGAGAGAACATGGAACAACAGCAACGTCTTGCAAAATAGACAATCTACAAGGTATTCTGTTTGCTAAAAATCTTTGCAAATGTTCACCTATTATGTCATGGGATGCTACGGTTACTTTATTACTTCCACCACTGTTTGATACCGCTTATCTCTACACATTTTCAAAGTAACAAGTTGAAGCTTTTTCTTGTTTTATCAAGTAATTTAAAGATCTCTACCATTAATCAAACAGTAATAATCTGAAATAATCAGTTTCTCTACAGGAGCATGTGGGTCGATCCGCGTCCCGGTGATTCGGTGAATGGTGGCAACACGTCTGCGACACCTGGACAAACAGACATTGGGTACTCAACTTCCGGATGAAACGTGACACCTTCCTGCGTCCCTGTGTTGCTACAAGTTGCAATATGTATGTACAGGTTAGTAACCAACGTGGAATTCAGAACGATCTGCAATTTGTTTGGTGTCGGGAAGTCTACTGCTTGCTTCATCACACAGGATGTTGTGTCAGCCATAAACAAATGAATGAAACAAATGAGTACATCAAGACCCCATCTGCTGCTGAGTTTAGGATGATAGTGCAGGGCTTCCGTGATAGATGGCGATAACCACAATATAGAGAAGATGCGAACATGTGAACCTTGATGAACTGAGTACCAAGGACCACAATGGAAACGAGCCCCCCAGGGGGCTTGTTTCCTTTTATCATAACCTTTGACTGTACTACCTGTACTGATAATTAGCATGTTCATAAAGCAATCAATCAATCAAACAAACAAACAAACCACCCAAATGTGACTGTTGGGGATTAAACCCCCCAAAATAATCATGTTATAACTGGGGACGCCCCACCCTGACAAGCACTTGGAATATAAATAATATAATGTAATAAACAAATTTAGTCCCCACTCCGTGGGGTGTTTTTTGTCACTATATGTATGCACATATGTGAAATTTATCCATGATCCTATAAGTACTAGGACGAGTGAGCAGCCATCCTCAGGGAGCAATTAGGCTATGAGGCTTGCTCAGGGACACACATCGACACATTGCTGGCCTGGCCTGGAATCAAACCTGCGAGAATCAGAGCCTCCAGCTGCGGAATCACTAACTATGGCCCACCTCAGCTATGGCCACCCCGAATTGTAGGCATTAGTTTGACTCGGTTCCACAGATAAATATTATGAAAATAGCTGATCTACAAGCTCACAACGTCTTGCACCGCGAGGCTTTGTGAGCATGTAGATTGGCTATTTTCACAATGTCCACCTCTTTCTTATGTAATATATATTTTTTTTCTTAATTTTTATCCCACGATTTTGTAACCCTTATTTTTCACCCGGTGCCAATTTTCTAAGTGATCCTGGGCACTACACTCCCCTCACCAGCCTAGGGAGGCCAGGGCCGAGCTCATGCCTCCTTCAATGCATGAGAGCCAACTGACCTTCTTGTCACCTGACAGGAGGGAGTTTCCCTGGTTGGACGTAGCGCGTGGCAGGAACACGTTATTCCAACCAGTTGACCAGTCTTATGTAATATTTGATAATTAGGCCAAATTGGTATTAAATTGGCCTTAAATTGTAACTTTTGAAATATGCAGATACCCTTTATACACTTCTACTGGATGTTGGTTTTGTTTACTGAGAAAACAATGTTGCACATTAAGCTAATCATCTGGGGACCCCCCTGGGGGTCCCAACTCCCAGTTTGGGAACTACTGTTATAGAGAGTACTTCCAGTCAGCTTAAAATGCTTTGGGGGTACATTATTACTCACATACTGCCTGGACAGTATTCCTACCATGTGTTAACTTTGACAGCTACAGACCTCATTAGTGATTGCTGCTTTTCCCCCTGGTGTGCAATTGCCTTCTTTTTTTTCTTTTCTTCTTTTTTACAGGAATTTATGATTGTGTTCAGATCCCAGCTGCTCCTCGTGGTGTCTTGACAGAACTAATCATCAGACATGACAGTGTGTCTCCTCCCCAATCCTTTTTTGCTTTTAAACAAAATCATTAATCTTCCGCCCATCGCAATGAGCTCCCTGTACAGTTACCGTCGAGCTTGTTTGAAGAAAACTGCCGACAGGATCACAACAGGGTTCATCACATTAAACCGAAGTCAAATGATGAAACGGCCCCGACAGACTGCGGGAGACCTTCCAGACAATAGAAAGAGGGCCGATAAAGACTTACAGTTCTTTTTGTCTCCCATGAGTTCATTAGACCCTGTGGGCTGATGCAACCTCCGCAGGCATGCCTGAAAGTCCCGTTATACTCACGGCGAGTATAAATCACGCCTTTACCCATTAAGACCCGGAAATCATCTGTGTCAGATTACATATATATATATATATATATATATATATATATATATATATATATATATATATATATATATATATATATATATATATATATATATATATACATATACATATACATATACATATATAAACATATGTTTTTCCAAAAACTCTTTAGAGCAGTGGTTTAGAACAGTGGTTCTCAAAAATAGCAGATGTACAAGCTCACAGCGCGACACTTGTACATCTGCTATTTTTTTAAATCATTTTTGAAAAATCTTGAAAGTGTGTGTGTGGGGGGGGGGGGTGGGTACCATGGCACTAAACATTTTCAGATGGGGGGTCCGCGACCAAATACATATCAATTTGCGGGTCCTTGGCACGTTTGAGTCTCCTTCGCTATGGCTCAGTTACGTTAGTTAGCTCCCTTGTTTTCATACCTGTACCAAGGGAATGGAAATGTAGCCGTTGTCATACCTGTACCAAGGGAATGGAAATGGAGCCGTATCTTTAAGATGTGATCATTTCAAATTGGATGGTAGGCCTTGAGGTTGGTTTCCCTCTCTCTCATGGCATAGTAGACAATCCCCAGAGCAGCTTGTTTTAGAAACGGCAGTTTAGACACCTATAAGGGTCTTTATCATACAAATAATTGCGAATATTTAATCAAGTTTTTTTGCCATGGTGGAACATAATATTCAATTTTTATTCATATTATGAATACAAATTACATTTCTGTTTGGCCTTTTAGGCTTTGAAGTTGCACAGGGCAGATATGACAAATAACCCACATATACAAAGAAATGATTAATAACTTTATACTTTCCAAAAACATTTATAGCCGATCTACAAGCTCACAACGTGTCACATCGCGACAAGTGGTAAGCTTGTAGATATGCTATTTCCACTATTTTGAAAATGTTTGAAATTGTAAGAACATTTTAATTTCAACATGGAAACGATTATGCAAAATAATTGCGATTATCCTACTATAATTCTAGTAACCTCTGTCTGTAGTGGGAGTAGGTGAAGCTACCCGCCGGTTCTCCTCAGTGGCTGGACCAATTGCTCTGATTTTGCACACAGCCATTGACCATTACCATCTGAACTTAACTGTGAAGCCCGTTTTTCAATTTCATCAAATCTCAGCTTCTTATTAGCGTTTTAGTGTAAAAGAATGTCGCCATGGTTACGGGGCTGCCCAGCTGTGGGATGGCCCCGCGAGCTATGGGACGAACTGCCTCCCGGGCTGCCAGATCATGTGCGCATATCCCCCCACGGATGCGTCGACCGGGTATGGTCTAGTCTCAAATAATTGTGATTAGGTGATTATGTAATAATACTTGCTTCTCAGTTTAGACACACATTAGTGTCTAAAAGACCTCTTGTACCTGCTACAGATGACATATCATGATTGAGAATTTAGTTTAAATTTATGTGATTGTTTTTGGTTTCTTTTCTTTTGCTGTCGTTCTTCACTGCGTATTTTTCTAAACATTCATTTCCTTTGATAATTTGTGTTTTATCACAAAGTATGCAAAGCAATTCCACAGCAATGGTTTCTCACAATACATTATTTACAAATGTCAACACTTAAGAAAACGAGTGGCATGAAACCCTGAATAGTATTGCAATATAATGATCTTCCTTATGTTTTTTCTCCCCAAACTCTATATCTTTTCTCACTCTTTCTATCGACATAATATGTCTGTCTGTCTGTCTGTCTGTCTGTCTGTCTGTCTGTCTGTCTGTCTGTCTCGCCATATCTCTCAGGCTAAAGAGGGATCTCGCCTAGAATTACAAGGGGCCAAGAACAAAAGATGACATCATCGAGTTCGCTAACAGGGAGGCGGCGTAAGTCGAAGCGCTCCGTTTCAACGTCACATGAAAGGCTCTATACTCTGCTGCCGACTTTATCTTACTTCACAGCAGCAGCAGTGTGTCGATCCGAGCCATGCAATTGCATGCAGGCATGTATATCTGTGGCCTCGCTCACTGAGTCTTCTGCCTTAGATCTCCCAGTCTAAGCCTCTGTATCAATTGAGCCCGACACACATATGGTCTTCCTCGAGGGGAGATCAAGCTAGACCCCATGATTTGAGCTGATCAAAAGCCTGGCTCCCATTTGAGCTGAGGACTGCCAAGTAATGTGAATCCCCCACTAGGTGGCACCATAAGTCCATTTAAGTGACGCTCAAGCAGAGGGAACAACTGGCCTTGTACCATCTTAGTTGGTTATACACAGTGTATTAGTGTAGACTTGTGCCAAAACTAAAAACATCTGAGACAAAATTATTTTAACGAATGTTTATTTCATATTACATTCAGTTTATATTTGAGTGTTATAGTTGCCATGGTAACACGCATGCACACATGCACACGCACACACACACACACACACACACACACACACACACACACACACACACACACACACACACACACACACACTCACACTCACACTCACACTCACACACACACACTGTCCAAAACTGTTACTTTTCAGGATTCAAATTCAAAAACGGCAAAAGTAGAAGATCTACAAGCTCAAAACACTGGATCTGCCAATTTTGATGCTTTTGTGTGAGGCTGTATTATGATTGAGTAGGCCCTAGGAAATTCATTTACGAAAACACAAAAAGTTAAAATATGGAGATTAGAGGTTTCTGCCCGACAGTGCCGATATATAAAACAAAACAAAGAAAAAAAGAAGAAACAAAAACAAAAACTCAATGTACAGACTCTTATCTTTATATTGTTATTATAAATAATATTAGTTGTCAGACTGTAGTTATAAGTACCGTTATGAATAATGTAAAAACAGAGCATTAATGTGTCTGTGTTTTGATCCCCACTCTAGCCCAGCAGTCCGTGCTCTGCCCAGCAAGCAGATGTTTGATCACATGCTGAAACAACATGACGTGCTGTTTGTTTATGTGGGCGGAGAGTCTCCTCTCAAGGTAGGTAACTTAACCACTCCAGTGTCAATAACATCTGCAAAATCACTCTCTGCCCCTAGAGAGCGATATCCTCTCAAGGCTTGTATCTACGAGCTGCTATTTTTGGCTAAAGTTCTCCACAGAATAAGGATGCTAGGGTTCAAGTGGTTAATGGTGGTGGTTACAAAAATATCCTATCACACAAAGGTTTGGCGGCCCCCCTGTAGTAACGGAGGACCCCCTAGGGTCGCAGACCCCTGCTTTAAATGACTCTGCCCTTAGAGAGAGAGAGATCGAGGCCTTCACACCTTGATCAGAATTAGAAGCAATTTATGTATTTATTTATTTATGTATTAATACAACAGAGTATTAGAATTTGGCACTGGTAATGAGGGTTGCAATCTTAAACTCGATGCCTAGTTTACATTAGAGTGATGGTGACTTGACAATTTACAATTTAGACATTTAGCAGATGCTCTTAATCCAGAGCGATTTACAGTAAGCAAGGTAAACATCAAATGCATAGAGACGGTGTAGTGCCTCTGTAATGTAGGATCACAGGTAAACCAAGATCCAATCATCAGTCAAACAGTCCCATATAAAAAAAAATATTTGTTCTGTACATTTAACCAATACAAACTATAGGATGCCTAGGTCATCAAATGAACCTGGCATATGTTTAAATAACATGCTATCTAAATTACATGTTAACCTTAAGACACCATGGTCGTCAAGGCTATAGGTCAAGTGCTATGGGCTGAGGTGGAGTCTGAAGTTCATTCAGTAACCCTGCATTACTACATACTTCTTTTCCATTTTCATATTGCTTTACTTTACTTACTGTTCATACATCTTGCAGCACCATCCTCTGGCGTTAATAGTGGCCAGAATCTAAATGCACAGAATCAGGAGGATAGACACTGTCATGCTTTTTCATAAATGACGAATAATATTTTGAAGACACTTTCTGCAGAGCTGTCGCAGCAGTAAACGGCTGCCTATTGATCGGCTGATAATAACAAACGCCAAATGTTTATGCCACCGTTGGCCAAGTGTTATATAAACAGACATTTCCGCTGCAAGTGACTGAACCTTGATCAACTTTAGACTGAGAGATCCATTTTAACTGAAAGGCTAAAGAAATGTGTTTGGTGATTTGCAGGAGAAATACATCGACGTGGCTTCAGAGCTCATTGTGTACACCTACTTAGACTCTGCTTCAGAGGACGTCTTACCAGACGTAAGGTGTTTATGAAATGGCCCCTTTTCACTCTCACCAGAGGTAAGTCGTTGTGTGTGAAATGGCTCTTTTTCACTCTTGAAGGTCCTCTTTGCTGTGTATGCAATTATGCATGGATTAAATAAGTTCTCAGTCGCCACAACTGATATCAGTGATTTGGATTCCATAGAAGCCAGCATGTCATCTATGAAAGCATGTCACACACTGAAAATAGCAGATATACAAGCTCACAACACGAGTTGTGAGCTTTTAGATGGGCTATTTTCGGTCATTAGTTATATTAAGATTTTAAGAGCATTTGAAGTGGTCACACTAGCAATAGAATACAAGTTTAGAAGCATCTTCCATAAAGACGAATGGTCTCAGAACTGTCATAAAAGCAAAGTTTAAAGCCTAAACCTGTGATTTATTCTTATTTATATGTTTGTAGAACAGCAGCAACGTAAGGTTTAGAATGATAACGTAGAAATCATTACATTTTCAGTCGTGACATTTTATTTTTCTTTAATCCATGTGTATGTCAAGATGACTCTTCAACAGAAGCAAGGACATTTTTCGGCCATGCAAAAAATAAAAAGCTAAATGAGGCAGTGGATAATTTTGCACCCAGCTGGTGTTTCCCGGCCCCTTCTGAGCTCTCTCCAGTTAGGATAGCAGCGTTTACAAACCAAAGGATAGAGGATGACATTCATTCTTGCAGCATTATGATCCCGCTCTAAATGCCACACACATACTGAAGCCTCCATGCTGCTTCTTGCAATATTTCTTGGCATGAGGTCCACAGTTTGCTGCAGTGGCCCGCTGCCAGCCGCCTTGTCCCATATGTTTCACTTTTACACATAAATTAAAGAAAGTATAAAGGATGATTTATGGAAGTTGGGTTTTTGAATTATGTTTTTTTTTTTTCTGATTGTTTTTTTCAGTAACTTTGCCCGAGCTACAGTACCTTCCGCTGTAGTCTTCAAGGACGGAGCCCACTTTACCTACGATGGTGAGTGTGTGAATGTCGTTAACAGGTGTACCTATCTATGGCGGCAAAGGTGTGTTCACACAGGAGGTGAAGATATTCCTTCATGCAGTGCGATTACATACATAAGTCATTGCCGAGATGCAAATTGAATGAGGTGACCCATGTCAATGCAAATGAATGATTGAGGTACGCCTGTTCCTCATATTCGCTCCACTGTTACTAGGTTATAGAGGTCCGTGGTCTAATGCATAGGCTACAAAATGGACGGTCCATTAACGGTACAACGATGGTGGGATACTGTATCTGACATGATTGATGGCAAAAAGAAATTGCTTCGATTTGTGACTTTGAGAGTCTGTGTACAAATGGAACCAAATAGACCCCTATGGGTCAGTTTTGTTACATTTGTACTCTCCAAGAGTTAAATTAAAACCGGTAAATTAAGGCTGAAGGAGTCTCTGTGCACATATTCTGTCTGTTTTATGTGCCTGCAAACAAAACATTTTATTTTATCATTTAGTAGCAAATTATTTCCCCCTTTTTTCTCCCCAATTTAGTAGTTGTGCCAATTAATTACTCCCATTGCTTGCCACTGCTGTTGTAGCCTAATGGCTCAGGATGTAGAGCGGCCGCTTGGGAACCAGAAGGTTCCCAGTTCGATCCCAGGCTCCTCCAGAGTTAGTGCCGACAAGTCCTTGTCCTTGAGCAATGCACTGAACCTCTAATTGCTCCCGATGAGCAGGTTGGTGCCTTGAATGGTTGTCTCGGCTGTCGGTGTGTGAATGTTTGTGAATGTGTGAATGTAATTCAATGTAACACATTGTAAAGTGCCTAGGATAAAGGCGCACCATTTACCATTTTACCCCTGTGCCATTGACGTGCATCTTTGACAGCTTGACTGTAAATTATGAATATATTTTAGTCGTGAAATAGACTATGTAGTTGCTCAATCTTGATAATTTCACACCCACAACTGCTAGATTAAAACTGTGTTATTGTTTCCATATGTATACATATATTAGCATGCACAAATAAGCGAATGAGCGAATGAACACATTTGTCCCAGCAGCCACAATCACACAAATAAATAACACAAAAACAATCTTGACCTCCTGTGTGACTGTGAACACACCATGGATGGATGTGGTTGTCAACAGGTGTACTTTACCTGTGTGGTTGTAGTGGTGCTGTTCACTGCTGGTAGCAGGTGTACTTTGCCCTATTTTGTGCCGCTATTTTGTTAAAGCGGACAATCTTTGGACATTTTCTTCAAATACATTGACCTAAGAGAACATATTTTCCTCGAAATTGGGCCATTCTTGTTCAGGAATACTTGGGTGACATGTTTTCAGCTTGCCTCTCTCTCTCTCTCTCTGTCTCTCTGTGTGTGTCTCGCTCTCTCTCTGTGTCTCTCTCTGTGTGTGTGTGTGTGTGTGTGTGTGTGTGTGTGTGTGTGTGTGTGTGTGTGTGTGTGTGTGTGTGTGTGTGTGTGTGTGTCTCTCTCACTCTCTCTCTCTCTCTCTCTCTCTCTCAGTCTCTCCCTCAGTCTCTCTCTCTCTCTCTCTCTCTCTCTCTCTCTCTCTCTCTCAGTCTCTCCCTCAGTCTCTCTCTCGTTCCAGTCCCCTTTCATCTTGCTCACCACACTGGAGTGAGCTTGGCTCACTTCTTGGCCTCGGCGCCACTATTGTCAGTGTGGTCAGGCCCGCGATGTTGTGGTTGGTTTTGTGCTGGCGGGGGGGGGGGGGGGGGGGGGGGGGGGGCGTGCTGCGTGCGTGCATTTCAACCGGGGGTGGGCGGTCGGACCGGGCCTGCGTGGGCGTGGGCCATGGGCCAAAGAAATCAGCTCAGGGCTGAGGCACAATGAGTACTTTTACTTTTGGTAAGTACATTTTGATGCCAATACTTTTGTACTTTTACCCAAGTAAATTTTGAATACCTTATTTTTACTTGTAACAAAGTATTTCTACACTGCAGTATTGATACTTTTACTTAAGTAAAAAATGTGAGTACTTTTTCCACCACTGGTACTACAGCACAAGTCTTGAGTCATCTCAAGACTGTCTGAGACGATCACTGTAATTCCCTCCAAGCACAGACAGACTACTGGTTTATTTGAAGGCTTCTCTTCAAATCACCCTCCACATCCACTGTGAAAGCTAAACAATAACGTACAATAGACCAAGGGTGTTCCCAAACTCTTCAGGCTCCGGCCCCCCAAAATAATCATATTTGAACTGGGGTCCCCCCACCCTGACAAGCACTTGGAATTGTAGGCATTACATTTAGTTTGACTTGGTTCCACAGATAAATATTGTGAAAATAGCCAAACTATAAGCTGAGCTTGTAGATCGGCTATTTTCACAATGTTTGCCTCTTTCTTTCAATTTGGTCTTAAAAGTCATTAAATTGTCACATTAGAAATGTGCAGATACCCTTTATGTATACACTTACAGTATACTGTATGTTGGCTTACTTGGTTTACTGTTGAGTGAGAAAACAATGTTGCACATTAAGCTAATAATCTGGGGGTCCCAAATCTCAGTTCGGGACCCCCCAGTTCGGGAACCGAAACAAAAATAAAGTACTACCAAAACTTGACACAAATTAACTGGATACTACATAAAATAATGTATGAACAACAAATTTACTTAACTACTCTTGCTGCATGGTCTACAATAAAATAGAGTAAATATATTAACTTATAGTGGCAACAGTTACAGTCACTGTGAAGAATCGTTTTGCATGCTAGTTCTGAAGCAGCAGTTTGTTCTCTTTTTCTTCAGCTTTTTTGGTGTGCTTGTTCACCCCTTTTTTGCCAATCATTTCCTCCCCACACAAATTCAGCACCACTTAAACCCTCTATACTACAACACAAGTTGAAACGGACTTGTAAGGAGCGCATATGGTACGCTCTTATTTCACTCTATTTACAAGCTCACAACACGTTGCGTTGCGCGTTGAGCTTGTAGATCTGCTATTCTTGGTGAACGTTCCCCCGCAGAATAGGGATGCTGGGGGGTTCAAGTGGTTTACGTCACCCACCTCACTTCGGTCTGTCCCACCTGGCCGTTGTTGAACGGAGGCTTCCTCCGGCACCAGAACCTGAGCAGGAGCGGTTCGCTGCAGAACACGTTGACGATAAACACGCCACATGCCAGAGAGTCCTCCAGCACTCTGATGCGTAGGGTGTTCTGAAAGAGGCACACGTATACATTGCCATCAGTGTTGGCAGATTTTGCGAGAGAAATAAGCAACCAACCACTATGAAAACAAGCCCAAAAGAAGCGACTAATACATATTCATCTGGGGGTCCTTGCCATGAAAATGTTTGAGAACCACTGGTTTCAACATTTAGGAAGCAAGCCCCACATAAGCAACTACACTTAAGAAACAAGTCTGAAAAGAAAACCTTTACAAGAAACTTTACAGAAAAACAATCCCAAAGTTGCTTATAATAAGCGGACATGGCAACACTGACTCTGGAGCGTAGGGTGTTCTGAAAGGCAGTCATTGCCATGGTGACTGACGGCGTATTAAAGCCTGTCAAGGATCGAGAACGCTGTGTGCACAAGGGCGAGATGACACCGCGGTGAATCCCTGCTCACTTTGCGGTTTTGCTTGCCGTTCCCTTTGCATCGACGAGGAGGGGGAAAAAAAGAGAAAAAACAAGGACGCATTAATATCAGGAGCGGTTTTGAGAGCTACATGTGAAAGTAATGGGTCTGTAGTCTACTCACAACGCAGTGATCCCTTCAGCAGTGGTGAGAATTCACAAGCATGCATCAAAGAATGATTCTGACTGGAGCCTGTGCTTTGAATATGCATTAACCTGTGGTGTCAAGGTTTTTGCCGGTTTAGCTCGGAGCATTACAGCAGGTCTGTCTGTTTGCTTTGAGAGCTCAGAGCTCAGTTACACGAGGTCGAGGCATTATATGGTTCTCTATCACTCAACTAAATTTACATATCGTTCTCCACTGAACTGCACGTCCGCATGAGTGCAAATTTAAGTAGTAGTAGTAGTAGGGCATCTGAAAAGCTGCCCATACTGCCTACAATACTGGTATCGGTATTGGCGAGTATGCCAGTCTATGCCATTCCCATACCACATAATTTATCACATGATGATATGTCTTTTACAGTAATCAATTATTTTGTATTTTCCATGCTTCAGTTGATGTTGCACCTCTGTGTTTTTTCTTATTTATTCCTTATTTAAACCTTTTTTACAGACCTGTAATGGTCCATTTGCAACCTCCTCAAGGAACCCTGAGAGTCCCTGGACCCCAGTTTGAGAACCACTGTCCTAGATGTTTTATAAATTACACACTGGTATCGGATCGGTGCTCGGTATCGACCAATACCGAGTTATGGGTATCGGAAACGGTATTGGGAAAGAAAAAATGGTATCGGCACATCTCTAATTCAGAGTGCAAAAAAAAAATCCTGCGTAGGGTCATGTTTGCACTCTGGAGTTAAATTCACACTCAGGATTTACTGTGTGGAGGGAATTTTAGATGTGTCACGCACCAGAGAAACATTTGC
>NC_139959.1:5278844-5291344 GCF_963454915.1 Gymnoscopelus microlampas | reverse complement strand
ATTATAAAATCAATTTTAAGATGCTTCTTATTGGAATCTAGCTACTCTGCTCCCAATAATTATTTACATGGCCACTGCGCAAAAGTAGGTCAAATCAATTATGCTGAGTACTCCAGCACAAGTCGAAACCGGTCAAAAGCACACTACTGACCAGCGAGGCAGCCGTAGGCCTATTCTGCATTCTCCACGTTCTCACCTTAAAAGCTGCATGGATTATATATTCAAATCGACTGGATCACATTTGCAGCGGGCAGTACGAGGTAATATGGACGATTCACATCCATTTGTTTTTATTGGATGTGATTTTCCCATCGCAATGCTTTCCCATCAAAATCTTTTTTTTTTTTTTTTACTTTTAAATTTTTGTCCCACGATTTTGTAACCCCAATTTTTACACCCAATGCCAATTGTCTATGTAAAACTGGACACTACCTTCCCTCTGCCAACCTAGGGAGGCCAGGGCCAAGCACATGCCTCCTTCAATGCATGATAGCCAACTGACCTTCCTATCACCTGACAGGGGAGAGTTTCCCTGGTTGGACGTAGCGCGTGGAAGGAACACGTTATTCCAACCAGTTCCTTTCCCCTCCATCAGGCGCCCCGGCTGGCCAGGGGGAGGCAGTATAGTGACCAGGATTACTGCGTGTTTTTGTGAGGGTACCTACCCTAGGGGACACGGGGAGAACATGCAAACTCCACACAGAGAGGCCCTTTCGCCAACCCCACCTTTCCCATCGAAATCTAAGTACTCACAAACTTTGCCTTTTTTTTCCCTTTCTTTAGCTAGAGTAAGCTTCACTCTCAGCACTGGGAAAGCGTTGCGAGGTCAGCAGCCAGGCTGCAGGTGAACAGCAATGCGCAAATGATCAATGTGACAGGCCCCGCAAAACACTTATTTACTTATTTTGCTTGTTAAGAGCAACACTTTATTAAGACATGACAGTAATATATGGAAATAAGTAAAAGAAAAAAAGATATAAAAATCAATCACTGCCAGACTTATTTCTGGCTGTGTTTGCCCACTGCCAGCGATTTAGTGTTTTTCTTCTGTTCTTTATTAAATCAAAGTATTTTCAAAATTAAGTTTTTTACGTTCTTGGCAGAATTGTTAATTGGAAATAATTACGCTTTTTACGTTCTTGGCAGGGTATGAGTTAAGAAGAACAAACAAATATTCTTTTGTAAACGTTTTGTAGGGGCAGCCCCGTTCAATAGGATAACCAAATATCCGCGCACACCCCTATTTCAAATCTCCCATCTTAAAGAGAATTAGCTCAGAATGCATTGCACGTACAGTAGCTCAGGCTTTAACAATGTTATAGTAGTCAGAACTTCCTGGTTGCCCACACTGTGGAGGTTCTCCTCTGGGTCCATCACTCCTGTCAATCCTGAGGCTCTATAGGGAACATACTGTACTGACTGTAGCTTGGACTTTGATGACTGTAGCTCTGACTTTAGCAATACTATAGAAGTCAAAACTCCCCTCGTTTCAGACAGCACTATTCTGTCGCCCACATCACGTCGGAGGCTTTTGGGCCAACTTTGTAAATGTCTTGAGATTCCTTCTTTTCGTCTAATTTGTGAACTGTGAAATGTATATCATCCATTAGCATCCCAAGTACAAGTACCACTGAATGTATTTCACAGAGTAGCTGGTTTTGTTTTAAATGTAGTTTCTGGCTATGCTTGGTCCAAGGATCACTGAGCTAGACCGCTGTTTCCCAAACAGTGGGTCAGGACTCATTTGTGCGAACCAATTTTTATGGGTCTCGAGTATAGTATTTATTTTTATAGTATGAAATAAATAAAATATTTGAGGTGTTAATTATTATATATTTTTAGCGGCGCTAGCCGCTCTATACCTTTAGGTATAGAGCGGATATTAGCCCTCTATGCCTGGCTTTTGCGTCAACGTTCTGATTGGTCAGGTGCGCCAACGTTCTGATTGGTCAGGTGCGTCAACGTTCTGATTGGTCAGGTGCGTCAACGTTCTGATTGGTCAGGTGCGCCAAAGTTGTGATTGGTCACTATTCATGACATCACTATGATGTCATGAATATAGAATTCGATGTCTATATAAACGATGACAATGACTTCATCTTATTATTCATTTGGCTAAAGTCTCCGTCTAGGTAAGTTATTTAAAGTTAATATGACGAATAGAAAGAGAAAGATACAAGAACAGATGAAGGGTGAATGTATAGAAAGTCTGAGTTCGGGACCCAGTCATCCGTTATGACAGAATGGTTTGATAGAGACGATCGAGAATCCAAGAGTCCGTTAAGGTTCTGATTGGTCAGGCCCGTCAAGGTTCTGATTGGTCAGGCCCGTCAAGGTTCTGATTTGTCAGGCAAGGGGACTATTCATGACATCACTATGATGTCAAGGTTTATTTTTTATTTCCTCATGTTTTTTTTTGTATATATTTTTATTTGGCTAAAGTCTCCTTCTAGGTAAGTTATTTAAAGTTAGATCCTCAATTTAACTTTATCTGTCGTCGACGCTCTGATTGGTCAGACCCGTCAACAAAGTGATTGGTCAAGCTTCACATGACACATGGCTATAAACACATTATAAACACATATCGATGACATAATGTATTCAAAGGCGCCGCTACCTTCACACAGGGTGTGATTTTTTTATTATAGAGGGCAATTATAATGAAAGAATTTCATGAATAAAAGAATTAGGGGGGGAAAAAACTATTTTCACAAAGAAATTGTAAAAATAGCAGTTGCAAGCTTGTAGATAGGCTATTTTCACTAGTTTGAGTCCTGGGGAGACATCAAATTTCTCTTGAGCTACTAAGGTTTGTGAACCTGTGAACTAGACTGTGGCAAGGCCATCCGGTTACGTGACTTTTATCGTGCAAACGCAGCTCACTGCCTGTACAAGGTAAGCTGCTTTCAGACACTTGGATAATATAACAATGTCTTTCTGTAGAACCAGCTGGTGGTTTTACGGTGTGGCTTTGATGACATAAGTTTTATCGGAAAGTTAGACAAGGGTCAGATTGCATAATTCTCATAGAGAATAGAGCTCTTTGGTGACGGTCTGATTTACATTTCATGAGTGCGAAGATGAGATAAAATCACACTTTGAAAGGCGCAAGGCGGGGGACATTTCATGGTATTTATGCATTTATGTATGTGTTGTCTGCTGGATTCAATAGCGTGTGTGACTTTTGTTGCCCGGCTTTTGTCTTTTGCCGTCTCTGGCATGAAGCCAAACATCTTGACATGGTTTCAGTCCTAATGTATTCTTTCTCCTCTACACGTTTTCTACAGAGTAACACAAGGATCTGCCTTCGCTCTTCTGCCGCACAATATGTCACTAGGAAACACTTGGGACTAGTTGTTCCCAAGAATATGTCACTTGGAAACACTTGGGACTGGTTGTTCCCTAGAATATGTTACTAGTTAACACTTGGGACTGGGTGTTCCCATACACTATCAGACCTTATTACACGGCTTGGTTGAATGCTCGATTCTGATTGGTCAGTCATCGGTCATTATTTCTCGATAATGACCGCTGAGCTCAATAACGGACCGCTGTGTAATCAGAGACTCAGAACACCTGCTCATATCAACCTCCGCTGCTTTGTTTTATGCTTTATCCAACATGACAGCCATGTAAACAAACAACCAATGTCATTTACAACTAAACGTTGCTCTCAAGAATGTTTTTGAAAACATTTGAAGTGAGAAATAGACGATGCAATGACCGAAAAGTGATTCTATTTGATCCACTGCACTTCCTTGTTTATCGTGGCTACGGGGGAAATACCAAAACGCTCGCCCCAAAACACAGTCGCCCCGGGGCAAATCCGGCGGTATTACAGGCAAATCGGCAGTATATAGAATGGGGGGCGAGTGTGTTTTGGGGCGAGTTTTTTTCTATTTTGTCATTTGTTTTCCGAGGCAAACTCCGCCCAGCCCAATAGGCTACTTATGGAATACTTTCATTGCCGTAAGCAAGGAAATACTTCGTTTTGTTGTTACTTTTGGGTAAATTTATTTATGTATTTATTAAGTAGCCGTGTAATAAGCGGGATAATGCATGGGGAGGCAGTCATTATTGAAATTTAAAGCCCTTCAGGGCGATTAACCACCTCGGCGCATGCATTATCCCTTGCTTATTACACGGCTTGGTTGAATGCTTGATTCTGATTGGTCAATCACTGAATTCAGCGGTGTGTTATTTCTGGATAAGGACAGATGAGCTCAATAACAGACCACTGTCTAATCAAAGGCTCAAAGCACCTGCTACGCTGCTTGATTTTATGCTTTATCCAACACGACATGTCATTTGCAATGACAATGTTTTCGAAAATATTTGAAGCGAGAAATAGACAATGCTGTAACCGAAAATGTATTCTATTTGACACACTTCCTGTTGTTTTGCGCTGGACGGACGGCCGCACCTGGAATAAATGTATGGAGTACTTTCATTACCGTAAGCAAGAAAATACTTCGTCTTGTTGTTACTTTTGGGTCAATTTATTAAATGTAATTATCAAGTAGCCGTGTAATAAGCGGGATAATTGACGGCACACCGGTCATTGTTTAGAAATAAACCCCTTCAGGATGACCCTGAAGGGGTACTACCATCTGCCCCTCGCCTTACCTGAGCTGTCTTTCACCATACGGTCATACAGTATTATGACCTCATCCCTGCCCCCCCCCCCCCCCCCCCCGCATCGTCCCTGCTTCTCCCCACTGACTTTTCTTTATATTACAAGGATTAACATATCACTGCATTATTTTTTTTTTCATTCATGAAATGAGTTACATTTCCCAATATACAGTAAGATTTCTTCCCGTTTCTTATTGTTCTACTCTCAGCCAAAGAGAGATGCTCAGTTCCTCCATAGATAGAGTCTCGTTGACTATTGTAGTCAACAATCCAATCTTCTTTGGTATGTGATGTGACCTGTAGCCACCAAAATTATTTTATACAGATAGAAGTCCTGGGTCATGAGTTCGACAGGGATTTCCCCCCACTGACTATTTGTCTTATCCCCTCCACTCCATCACTCCTTCCCTCTCTTCCTTCCATCCATCCTTGTTCACCAGGGCTGTACAATCCCAGCATGAGTCCTCTATTACCCTCTTTCTCAAATACTTCCCAGTTCTACACGTCGTGGACATGCTGTTTTTTTTTTCCGGATACAGTTTTCCTCTCATGGAAAAGTCATGGGAAATGCCAACATAGTTCAAATGTCCTGGAAACATGTTTCTGTGTATAACAAAGTGATGAAAGCATGTTAGGATTTTGTAAAGGTGGAATATGTCGGGGTGGGAGGGGGAGGGAGGAGAGGGGGGCAAAAATAATCTTAATGTTGGCCGACTGACTATATAAAAAAGGTTTAGCTAGTAGTTGCAGGTTTTATAATGACACAAATTGTTAGATGTCTTGAATATACCTGACCATTGAAACCTGTCATGTGTGACCGCACTGACGTTAAGGTGACTTAATTAAGGCAACTTAAGTGAGTCCACTGTGGTTCCTATATAATTGTGCAGACCTGATGTGAATAACCCCATTTTTTAAGCCAAAAATAACGACTAATATCCATTCATTCGGAAATGAACAATCACTAGAGCTTGGGAATACATTTTGAGAAGAAAAATGTTGATGCAAATGTAAATTGTAGAGAACGTGCTGCACCATCTGACTTTTTCAATATGCCATCTTGTGTGCAGATTCTGTTTAGGGGCTTTTCAGTATGCACCACCAGGCCTGACGAAAATATATACTTATTCAATCAATAAGTAGACATTTTCTCACTGAATCTTCAGCTTACCATTTATAGTATGTCAAGTGATAGCAGGGGCAGCTTAAAGGGCCTCCTTTTACTGATAATTGCATACTTTAACTCAAACCATCCTTAAAGGACGACGTCACCCATTTTCAACCTTCTTCATATAATTGGTCCTCACTAATGCTCATGATGAATAGTGCAAATGTTTTCTACTCTGTCTGTGTCTGGGCTGTGGACAGTTCAGAAATTATTGCTGATTTTTATAAACGCAAGAACAATGGCTTCCATTATAGCTAGCTGACTTTCCAGGAATATAAAGCCTTCAGTTTCTATTAGCTTGGATATCCAAAGATGATGTCACTGGTAGGTGGGTTTCTGAACTGTCCACAGTCCTCCTCTGAGACACAGACCGAGTAGACAAACATTGTACCAGAGTATAATGAGCATCAGTGAGGAGCAATTATATGAAGACAGGTTGAACCCACACACAAAGTCATCTTGAAATTGCTTTATATGTTTACACAGCAGTCAAAAACATTACTTTTCACTTAATAATATGCAACAAAATAAAAGAGAAATAGGATTCAAATAAAATTAAAAAAATAGCAAAAGTAGCTAAGCGCGCTTGCAGGTCTGATGATCAAGTAGGGCGTTAATTTACAAAAAAAAAAAAAAGGATAGAATATGGATATCAGAGGTTTCTGCCCGACAGCGACGATATCTTAAAGAGAGTGAGAACTCTCTCTCCTCCTGCTCAAGCCAGGCGTCTGCCTGCTGTCTATAAAGCCAGAACATCTGTGGGAAACCATGCTTTCTGGAATGTCTCCCCACATGGCTGACTCAGCACTCGCTCGCGTAACAACAGGACGTGTTGTGTTTGTTCTTTTTTCCCTTTTCCTTTCTCTTTTTCATGGATTTGCATGTCGAGAGCGAGAAGTGAAGTAGCTGGCGCTGCATTTAGATGAGTTGTGTGAGCTTCACTATTATGCTGTGACCTTGGGGGTTTTTAAACAAGCATTTAACCAGGTCTTAGCTTGTCATGTTAAGTTGCTGTACATGGTGCCCCCCCCCTATCAGCCCTCCGCTGGGTCCTCCTGCTCATGAAATGTGCTCAACTCATCCTCCCTTTACTTTAATTCCTGTAATGCGGGGGTGGGGAGGGTGGGGGGGGGATGTTAACATATTAACATGTCATAACAGGGTTTTCGGCTCACGCTTGACTTCAGTTATGCTTAATATCATCCGGCCCTATTAAAGGACCATACCACCACCACCGGCAATTATTATTTTTCAGCCACGTATCGACTATCGTACAGTACATACATATTGCACACATTTTATTTTCACCAAAGACATTCACATTTTTACAGAACCTGCTTGAATAATTGAGTCAATATTGGCTAAACATCACTGAACCGTTAAGAAAACATGTACAGTTAAGAAGGACAAGTACATTTGAGTATATGTAAATCAATCTTTTGTCCAGGGACTATTTTCAGCTAGACTTTTCAAGTAAATCCACACGTTAAATGCATGAATTAATTAAGAAAATGACAGCAAAGTGCAAGTTTAATGTGTTGGATTACCTGTCTCAAGCATGTTTCTATAGTCTCTGTGTGTGTGTGTGTGTGTGTGTGTGTGTGTGTGTGTGTGTGTGTGTGTGTGTGTGTGTGTGTGTGTGCGTGCGTGCGTGCGTGCGTGCGTGCGTGCGTGCGTGCGTGCTGCAGAGTATGAGGATGAGAGCTTGTTTTTCACAAAGAACCAGGAGATAACGTAATCCAAAGATTCACTGCTCCATTCACTTCCCTGTTAAAATAAAAACTGAGAAAAAAAATCCCTGTTTTTCTGTGTTTTACTATGTATTTTTGGCAGACCCGAAGGGTATATTATGTCCGTTTGTCCTTAGGTTTCTTCAGCATGAGTAAATAGGCATAAGGGACTCCTCATGACATCACTATTATGTCACAAGTACAAATACAGATGGTATATATACTGTAAGACACAAAGGGTTAGGCATAGACACAGGCTGACACGTCATGTGAAGTCCGGCTTAGCCTGGGTCTGGCAGAACCAGGTCTCCTGGTCTTGTTGAATGAAACATGCTATTTTCAACTGGGGTTAACAAGCGAATGGGAATAGCGATGACATTTTTTATTTTTCACAGAAGCACGGTGATTAGCAACCATCAGGGGATCGATCATACTAGAGATAAATATTACATAATAAATTCTGTGACTACTTGAAAAGGTAATCGCAAAATCCTGGCAGTGGGACCACACAGCCCGAAATAAGTTTAGCAGTGAATGTTAATGAGTTAAATGGTCACTCAATCGATCGAGTTCCAGCTTTGATCTTTGGAACTTTCGTAGTAATACTTTTTTCAAGGTTTTAAAGAACAAATACCATGACAAGGTTTTTATGTGTTATTTTTTGTATTAAAGTTATATTATCATCACAATCTTAGTGTTTTTCCGATTATTTGGGGGCCCACTTGCAACACCCTAATGGCCCACCAGTGGGCCCCGAGCCCACTTGTTGAGAATCACTGGTTTAGACTGATGCTAGGTTCTTGGTTTACCTGTGATCCTAGTTTACTGAGACACTACACTGTCTCTCTACATTCTATGTATGTGTTTACCTTGTTCATATTATTATTAGATTATATATTATATTATTATTATAATATGTATACTGTCTCTCTGCATTCTATTGTTATTATTTTCTCCTTTTTGTCATATTGTCCATGTGCTGGTGTAAGGCTCTAAAAGTGTTTGGCTCTAAAGCCGCTGGTAGAAAGAAGCCCTGCGTCTTTCTGTGTGTCTTTCTCTCCGTCCATATGCCCAAATATGGATGATTGATGACATAGTTCTGTCAAACAAATCTTAAACTAAGGAATATCAAATGATAGTTTGTTTTGCTAAATGGCCAATCAGATTCCATAACAACATTAGCCATCCTACAATATGACGTAATCATGCAATGACATCCCAACATCATCATCACAACCGTGTAAGTGTTCTATAAAATGAATTTTGTCCGAAACATCAACATCAGTTAGCGACTTGTAACAAGGAAATCGACCTGCTTCCATCCTAACAAGTTAATCTGTAAATTAGTTATCAACACTCATTGTGTCACTCACTGCTGTGCGAAATGTTTCACTGGACGATACATGTGAAAGGAGAACGTAGGGAGAACCAGGCTGCTGTGGCGGTCGGACACAAGATATACTGCTTTGGAGGAGAAAAGGGAAACCTGAAGAAAATAGATCACATTGAAGTACAAGTCTTCAACACAGTGTCTTTATGCTGGAGGAAGTTGACCCCAGTGAGACCTGGCAGAAGAGAACGCCACCTTGAGGTTCCCTCCAGACGCTGGGGCCACACAGCTGTGCTGATAGGTACTGTCTACATATGGGGAGGATTTCCTTACTGCAATGGGCTTTATGCATTTAATGTCGACACCCACAAATGGTTCAAACGACAGGTTTCTGGGACTGTTCCAGAGGGGAGGAGGAGCCACTCAGCCTGTGTCTTGGGGAAGGTCATGTATATCCATGGTGGATGGAGGGACCAGACTCAAGCCACTAATGACATCTACAAGTTGGACACCATCACAATGGTCTGGTCTTTAATTAACACCAGAGGAACTCAACCACCTCGTTCAACACATCACTCTGCTACCATCATCGGGACAAAGATGTTTTTGGGGGCCGGGGAGAGTACAACCCCATCAGAGTGTTTGACACAGAGACCGACCACTGGCTGAACACACCTTCTGCACAGCTTCTTTCAAAAGGACGCAGGAATCAGTCAGGCTTTGCCTACAATGGAGCGCTGTACATATTTCGTGGTGGCCAGTGCCGAAACCAATCAATTATCTGTGGAAGTTCAGTCCAGAGACCTTCTCCTGGAAGAAGGTTGAGCCCAAGGGGAACGGCCCATCTCCGATGTATTGTATGTGGTGTTGCATGGTGGGAGATCGTATCGTCCTCTTTGGAGGAGAATACACATCTCATGACCTGTACGTGTTAGACTTGAGTCGTAGTCTCAAGACATTATGTAAGCAAGAGGTTATTCAGTATGGTCTGGAGCAGTCTGAACTCCCACACAACATCAGGTGGGAGCTGGCAGCCATGACTACCAACAGCAACTGCAAAAAAAACAGAGAGCCCTGCACTAAAATAAATAAAATTGTGCATAAAAAAATAACATAATAATTTCATGAACAATGAATGATCCAGACAGGGTTGCCAGATCTGCTTTTTATAATTTCCCCGCAAGATTATTTGAAAATAGCCGATCTACAAGCTCACAATGCATCGCATCGCATCGCATCGCATCCACGCACGCACGCACGCACGCACGCACGCACGCACACACACACACACACACACACACACACATATATACTGTATATATATGTATTATTATTTATTTTAGTAATAAGCATATATACATGATGATTTTTTTTATGATTAGATTAGATTAGATTAGATTAGATTCATTATTTATTAGATCTAAATCTACAAAGTAACTAGTATAACTAATTAATTATAGTGGAATAAAAACTCTTTTGTAGTCTTTTGTAGTATCAGAAAAAAATGTATACTCAAGTAGAGTGGAAGTGCCTGAATATTTACTGTCAGTACAGTACTCGAGTAAAGATACTTAGCTACTTTCCCCCCACTGCACAAGTGCACCTACAAAATGACGACCAAGGTAAAAGTGTGTAGTGTTATAGCACCATCTAGTGGGCATTGCCTGTAATGTGATGAGGTTAATTTATGTGAGGAGCCTCTGATTGGTCAGTGGTCGGCCGTTTTGCAGTGTTGCCATGTCCGCTGAAAATAGAAATAACAGTCAGTCAATTTTCCGCTCACGTTGACCGACTGTTGATTGGTTAGCGCAGTTTTTGAAAAGATTCCAAATCAAGAGTAAACTAAAAAACGTTAAGTTGTTCTCGAACATTTTCATGTCAAGGACCCCCATATAAATATGTGTTTTTCCGCAGACCCCACCATCTGAAAATATCTTGTGCCAGGGACCTCCATACAAGATTTGTGTTGTTCAAATATGTTTTTTCTTCCTGAAAATAACAGATCTACAAGCTCTGAGCTTGTAGATCTGCTATTTTCAATTTCAACTACTAAGCCGTAACCCATTCACTTCCTTTGGGCTCGTCTTCATAGACCTGGTTGCTTACTTCTCTCGCGGAATCTGGCAACACTGCTGTTTTGACCACGTGACTTTAAATGGCTGCCTGCATGGCTAGTAGAAGTGGTATGTGTGGCATGTTTGTCTTTTAATTCTTTATTTATTTACTAAGGTTACTAACTTCACGTTTGTGTGTTATTAATGCACGGTGGCTCTCAGGGTGTTTTGTTTTCGTATAAAAATCTATGGTAGTCAGTGTCGTTGCCAACGGCAACCTGAGCTGCCTGATAAAACCTCTTTATCCCTGTTAGCTCCATGCTAGCATTTAGCCTATGGCTGTGAGACATACATACAATGTATTCCATATATCATTGGTTCTCAAAGTGGGGTCTGGGGACCCCCAGGGGTCCTTGAGGGAGTTCCAGGGGGTCCCCAGCTAAATGATTGATTAGGCGGGGACCGATAGGGGGTGCATGGAAGACGGTCGCCAACTTGTGTAGCTCCGCTCAGTCGTGACTGTTTTTTAGTTTATTAGAAGCATACTTTACTTTATATTTTTATTTTTGTGACAATGTCTTACACTACTACTTTTGCCACCTGAATCCAATGCTGTGGTACTGGTAGGATGGATCTCCGCTCCAGAAAGGGCGATCAGAAAACGTACTCAGACGCTGCCCGCGTGCCCGGTGAAGAAAGCAACATGGCGCTCGAGGAACAACTTAGCCTGTCCGCCTTCACTACAGCCCTGGCTGCGCTCAAAAACGACATCTTTGCTAAAATAGATTCAGTCACTTTGAATCTGAATGCTGAGATTACTGCAGTTCGTGAGGAACTGTCTGCTAAGATCACTACATTGCAGGCAACCTCTGATAAACAGGACGGTCAGTTGAAAGAACTTGAGGAACGCTCTTTGTTTGGTTCTGTTGGTGTGACGGAACTGCAGAGCAAAGTTGCGGTACTTTCTGACACTGTGGCCGTTTTGGAGGCAAAATGTGTGCAAATGGAGTCGATTTCTCGTCGGAACAACGTCAGACTGGTAGGTGTGGCGGAGGGGCTAGAGGGGGGTCGCCCTACTAACTTTATGGCACAACTATTGAAGGTTGTTTTGAATTTGGACCAAGAACCACTTTTGGACCGAGCTCATAGAACCGGTGGAGCCAAACCTGGTGGCACGGATTCGCCTCGTCCATTTCTGGCGCGTCTCCACTACTACCATGATCGCGAAGACATTCTGAAAAGAGCCAACCGCGCCGGGCCGCTGATGTACCAAGGTAAAAGAATTAATGCATGCCGATGATCCAGCTGCTATAGCAAAGAAGCGCGCCTCCTTCATCCCAGTGAAACGCATTCTAAAGTCTATCCCCGGCCTGGAATACGGGGTCTACCACCCGGGCCGTTTAAGGATAACCCTTTCAGATGGTAAGCGGCACACCTTTGATGATCCAGCAGATGCCACAGCCTTTGCAAAGCGCCTCATGCCGTCCGAACACCAGCCTGAGCCCGCGGAAGACTAGCCAGTGCCCGCGGGGAACCAACCACCGGGTGATGACGATCCTGTTCCCCCATTAGAAGACGACTAA
>NC_139959.1:5246344-5276344 GCF_963454915.1 Gymnoscopelus microlampas | reverse complement strand
GTGCGTGCGTGCGTGCGTGCGTGCGTGCGTGCGTGCGTGCGTGCGTGTGTGTGTGTCTCTCTCACTGTGTGTGTGTGTGTGTGTGTGTGTGTGTGTGTGTGTGTGTGTCTCTCTCTCTCTCTCTCTCTCTCTCTCTCTCTCTCTCTCTCTCTCTCTCTCTCTCTCTCTCTCATATCATCATGTAGATCTGCTACTTTCCCTGGTTTCTGTTCCGAGGAGACATACAATTTCTCTATCGGTAGATGGTTAGGGAACCATTGATCTAGAGTAGTTAGCAAAACAGAGGCCTGGTCCGTCAGGGACGGAATGACTTAGAAATATCAACAGACACACTATCATATCTCTAGCTCAATGAGAAGAAAGGCAGCCTTGGAGTCCGGAGGTCACCGGTTTGATCCCCGTCCCCGACGATGTGTTGAGGTGATCATGATTTGGCATTCGTAGGCTTGCGCATAGTATTTCTTGAGGTTAGGGGAAGGCATAGTTTTACTGAGGTTAGGGTTATGGGTTTAAAATGCTCTTTTGTTAGTTGCATGGGCTTATTGTGCATATTACTTATCATTGCTTCTTTCTTTCTTCTCTCTGCAATCCCTGGCCCCGTATTATCGCTGCTTGCAGCTATATTTATATTTGAAATTTTGCATGCAACCAAAATCAGGCCTACCACCCATAGTCACATTATTTGTTGACCACCAGGGGGCAGACTAGCACTCATTAAAACTTGGGTCTCTGCCTCAGACCACAGCAGCCTTAATTTGTGTACCAGCTGTTTTATATGGACCCATTTGTCATGTTATGAGCTTCGGGTCAGAACTGCACCAGAATAGCCCCTGAATGGCCCCTGAATGACCACACATTTCCTCCTTGGAAAGCTTTAAGTTTGCCTTAATGTTTGAGTGATGAGCTAAATAAATCTCTCCTGGTGCCATCTCTGCTTTGTACTTTAGACTCCGGAGAGGTGATCCGTCTCCTCCCAGTGCCTCTTTTATCTCCCTGCCTTTTGTCTTCCCTCCGTCTCTTCTCTCCTGCACGGTTGTGATTTGTAATCCTCGTCTTGCCACTTGCAGGCAAATTGGTGGCGACCGCAGTCATCGACGAGAAGGATTCGACAGACTAGAGTGGCAGGTACAATAAATAAATAAGTAAATTAATCAATCAATGCACACCTTGTGAAATTAAAGAATGGGTGTGCGGCCGAGTAAATTGCTCTCTTGTGCACAACTTCCTCCCATGGCAACTGCTGCTTTGGTGACATTTAAAGCACAGGGGGCTTTCAAATCAAAGATAAAAGTTCAACGTTTTTTTTTTTTTTTTTTTTCTTTTTTTTGTGTTTAGATTCTCCCCCACAAATTGCTAGGCTGGGGGGATAAAAAGAGCCCGTGCCTCAGAAGACCTGTGTGGTATTTCACTCACTTCTCATTTTGTTCCTTAGATTAAAGAGCCTGATTCAGACGGAATACAGGGAGCATTTTAACAGGTAAGGCACGGATGCTAAGGCACGGATGTTTCCTCGGAGGTCAAAAGATGAAGCATGATCCGTATTGAGCATTCATGCTCGTGTGGTTGGTTAGGAAGGCTCATATGGCTCGGCAAGGCATACTTACTCGTGGATTAAAGTTCTCAGTCGCCATGAATGATTTCAGTGATTTGGATTCCAAATAAGTCAGCATGTCTTCAATGGAAGCATGCCATGCACTGAAAATAGTGCACTGCAGTGACAACACAGAAATGTGTGGGGAGGAATTAATTGGCATAACGACTAATTTGGGGAGAAAAATGGGTAAAAAAACAATTGCTACTCTAAATTTAGAAAGAAATAGAAAAGCAAAGGTCTAACCATCTGGCGTCTGGCATTTTGTTTTATTAAAACAAAATTACTTTTCATGGCTGGTACTTAAGCATCAATCTGCAATTTCTTCAACTGGTTGACTCTATGGCTAACAAAACATCGTAATTCTACATATTGTACTAATTGTTTATGAAACACAGCACTAGGGTGCGGAGGGGGCTCCTTACACACTGTTTCACAAATCAAATATTAGGACTTGGCCTAGCAAAACATTTTCAATCGTGAGATTTTATCTTGCCTTAATCCATGCTTATTGCAAGGGCAGGTTATTGGAAGCAAAATGTCAGCTTCCAAATATACAGTAGTCAGTAGGTGCTCCTTTTTCAGCTGCCAGTCAAATCTAACTTAGTTAACATGCATATAAATGCATGATGTTATTTATTCATTTACTTTTCTTAAGGTCTTTCTTCTGCCTAACCAGATTTGTCACCATTTTGAAATTATGGTTGTTTCAACAAATAGCTGGGCAAGCAGGCACCCCCAACATGCCCAAGAATGACATTGGTGGTACATGTTGGGCAGGACAATAGACAACCAGACAGAACATTATTATTGTCCTCTCTTGTTAACTGAGTGTCTTTATGTGACAGAGACTGGGTTACCTGGGCTTAAAGGGATATTTTAATTTGAAACATGTTTGGGGTCATTTTAGTTTTGGGTCAAGTTGCTTGATTTACAGTAGATAGTTGAACCGAGTCTAACTAAATGTAATGCCTCAACTCCTACAATTTCAAGTGCTTGTCAGGGTGGGGGGTCCCCTGTTAAATATGATCCCTTTGGGGGGTCACGTAAGCCTGAAACGTTTGGGAACCCTTGGTATAGACAACTCTCATGAACATGAATCCAAGTTGCCTCTAAACTCATGCACATACGCCCTTGTGGTTCTGGTTCATGATTGTGGTTCTGGACTAGTTGATTCATCAGACCTCTGTCACCTCATTTCAAGAGGTACTACAGTACAGTACATCTCAAAAACCCATGATCAAAGTGTCTCTGCCTTCCCAGGCAATCACATTTAGAGACTGATTGAATTATACAGATCTCTATCATCACTTAGAGCGCTATCTCTTGTGCTTGTCTATTCTCGTATATGTCTCGTTCTTTTATTTTAATTTGTTCGGTTTTGACTCTGGAGGTCTCTGTTTGATGCCTGCCATCCCCTTACACAACCCTAAAACAGGCCTATAATTATGGTCTCCCCCTGTGGTTGGTGGAAGCTACGCATCGTGCCACCAGAGTGGCAGAGATGACTGCCATGCATTTGAGTGAGCATGGCGGTTTGGCACAGTAATGAATACTTTGGTATTCAGACTCGCCCTACATCCGAGCCATTGTGACTGAACAATCAATGAATGCAATCATTTGGATCCAGATGGGACTGCCTGTGGAGTTGAGGGAGGGCGGCGTGCGTGTGTGCTTGTGTGCATACTGTTTTTTTTGTGTAAACCCATGCAACTTTTCCGTGAGTGAAATCCTGTTTCAAAATTGTGTACTGTTCATACAAGCAGAAACAAACAGTTGACACTCAATGTGACCGAATTCCCTCGACAAATTTAACGGGTAGCAACTTTTTCAGGATACACACCATATGTGACAACAAATCCACACAATACTACTACACTTCTCCTAAATACACAATCCACCTGTGCAAATACTGAACTGTATATAAAAATAACAAATACAAAATACATTGAAATAGTCATTGATTGTTATAATCATGGGAAGTTAATGGAACATTGTTCCAAATATTCTAACAATCTATACTGACATACTCTAGTTCTTTAAATCTAAGTTCCAGCGCAGTACAGGACAATGTTCAAGCTCTTGAAAGGATCTAAGACCATGTTCACTATAGATATCTGATAATTTATTAACTGCTTGGTTTTGTCAATTTGGGAACAATAATCACCTAACAATAAGTTGTTTCTTTAAAAAAAATAGGCGTTCAAGCTCATAGCGCGGCTATAGTCACGCTATGAGCTTGTATTGTATTATCTGCTAATTTCTTTATCGTGACACACACTCGTATAGCTATAAACTCAAATCTAAAATGATACAGAATGCTTTCCCGGATTTAATGGGTTAAGCAGTCAAGAAAGTAAGGCAGAGACAATGCACAGCAACTGTGGAAAAAGGAAGGAAAATTATTAATTCCCACAAGTATGTGAAGTGTGTCCACACTCTGTTAATCTCACATCCCTGTCCTCCCACCTCCATCTCCTAGAGATTAGTCTTGGCTACGTGCGTGATATGATATGATATCCCTCACATACTGTACTATGTCAGATGCCTGACTTCCTGTTGCAGAGTACAAGATTAAAATGTGGAAACAAGATTACAGTTTGACAGGGATTTACTATTCCCAGTCTGTCAGACAGATCATTACGTATAACTAAAACGGAACTTGGCTCCAAATCCAATGGATTAATCAAAACAATTTTATTCTTGTACCTTTTATTGTATAACCCTATATTATTATATATTATTATTATTAGTGGTAGTAGTAGTTTGTAATACCCCAGAGGTCTAAACTTGGTCCCCCCTTTCCCCTCTATACCAAATCTCAGCAAATCGAAAAAACGTGTAGATCTGCTATTTTAGGCGCCAGAATAGGGGTTTGCGTGTTTAGTACACTGGTTCTCAAACATTTTCATGCCAAGGACCCCAAAATTGATAATTATCAGCCCGCGGACCCCCAAAAAAGATATGCCAAGGACCCCCATACAAGAATACTTTCAGAGTGTGGTTCTATACAGTAGCAGTGATTCTCAACCTTTTTAATTTCAAGGACCCTCCGTTAGACCACGGGTCCCTCATTTGATACCATTTTAAGTATCTGGGACACTAAAGTTCTCAGTGTTACTGTAACTCTGAGAGTGTATAAATGGAACCAAATGGACCCCTGCGAGTTCATTTGGTTTAATGTATTACACTCTCAGAGTTACAGTCCCACAAGGGTCCATTTGGTTAGAGACCCATTCAGAAGTTGCTGGCTTCCCTCGACTTCCGAGACTACCACCCCCCCTCCCCCCCCGCACACACACACACACACACACACCACCTCCCCCTTTCTGTCCCTACCCACAATGCACTCTGCTCAAACACAGTGCAGTACAATGAGATACAAATTGAATTCCTCCTCCTGCCTTATCGTTTAGATAAATCACCCCAGACTTTTCTGTAGTAGAGAAAAGAGGGGGGGGTGGGGGGTAGAAGATGGCAGCGTTGGGGGGGGGTTCTTCCCAGCAGACACGTTTCTTTTCCTCTGAGTGCACAGCTAGTGATTCAAGATTCTTTATTGTTACATCCCCATTATACTAGTATAACAGAGTAACATCCTTGGGTTTCGGCTCCTCGACATTGCAGCAACAAGAAAACTAGCAAAAAATGAAAAAATAATAGAAGTACAAGTAAAAATAGTACATTCAATACGAACAAAATGCAATGCGCAAATACATTGTGCAAAACAATTGCACAATATAATGTGTGAGTGATTCCACTCACATTGTCGCATTGTTTAGCTGTTCCCCACCACCGTGGTGAGAAGACTCCAGGTTACAGATGGGGATTTTTTTTTTAAAGGCATACTAGCCCAGCAAGAGGCTAGCCGTCTGTCTGTCTGTTTGTCTGTCTGTCTGTCTGTTTGTGGGGCCGATTAACACCAAACTTTGTATGCACGCTGTCAGTAGGCTACAGAAGTACCTCCGCTGCACATTTTTACACTTTTGTGTTAAAAAAAATATTTAGCATAAATTTAAAATGCGACATTAATTTTATAATGTCAGACATCACAGATGACCGATGTCACAGGCTGGTCTCATGAAGTCCAGGATCCACAATAGTGCCCAGGCTGAGATCCACATTATAGAGCCCAGTCTAAGATCCATATTAGAGCTCAGTCTGAGATCCACATTAGAGCCCAGTCTGAGATCCACATCGGAGCCACAACGTTTCCATGTGGATAGAGAGGTGATAGAGAGAGGAATTTAAAGGTAAAACAAAAAAACCTAAAACCATCAGATTAAAATAGAACAGAATCCCCTCACTTTTATTGTAGATTACTTACAATATAGGCACATGGTGCATTATACTCCATAACTGTACTGTACTGTATTGTATGTAGGGCTGGGTGACATGACTTCAAATCAATGTCACCATTATAAAATGTTCCATATTGATTTGTTGATGAATAAGAGCAATTTTTCAGTTGGTTATTGTTTCTAAACTAGAGTTTCGGGGGGCTACGCCCCCCTCAACCCCAGCCGCGCACGGGGCCCAGCGTGGCCGCGTGTATATTGGGGATGGAGGCGAGTGTTAGGCGTGCAACAGGCGGGGGGGGAGGTAGCAGTGTGTGCTGTGGAGGCTGTTGCTAACTTGCTATGAGGCAGAGAGGGAGGTAAAGAGTAGACAGCGTGGCGACGTGCACAGGGGAGCGGATAGTGTGGCTGTAAGTACAGGAAGAAGTAGAGGCAGCGTGTGTAGACATTGTAGTGACCTGAATGGAGCGTGGTGGTGGAGAAGAGACGCAGCAATGCAGAACTGTTGTTGCGCGTTGGCGACGTGTTGGTGAGCGTTGGCGGCGTAGAAGCATGTGTGTGTGTGCTGTGTGTGTGTGGAGAAGGGACGTTGTGCCGACTGTATGCAGTGGCGTGGTGGTGAGGAAGAGGGGGTGGAGGGAGGGGTGTTGGTGTTGCCAGGTGAGCGTGTTGTAAGCGCGGCGGGCGCGAGTTTCAGCGAGGTGTAAGTGAGGCATGTAGGGAGAGAATGTAATAGTTATGCAGGGGGTCCGCGGTCAGGCCGCTGGTGGCCGGACCCCCTGTAAGTGTAGGGGCGCGTGGGGACCCCCGTAGAAGAGGGCGGGGCCCTTGGGATGGGTGTTGTTTGTTTGATGTAGGTGGTTGCTTCTTTCTGGCGCTGGCTGTGCAAACCTGGCAACCCAGCGCATGCTGGCGGTGGCGTTACACCAGAAATGGTTCCTGGAGAAAATGGTGACCAAAAAAACATTTTGGAAAAAAAGGAAATAACCCCGCACCGGCTGCCTGCTGTTGTGGTGATTAGGTCGTGCGCACTGTGAACGGTACGAAGCTGCCTCCCCTTCCGTTTTGTCCGACATTTGGTGAGTAGAATTAATTATGTTGCGCGGTGGAAAAGGTGTAGTGAGCAATGAGATGTCCCCTACGCGACGCGTAAATTCAGCGCGGCCGCCGTGGCGAGTCAGTTGGCGACATGTGGTCTGGCGGTGCGTTGTTTATTCGATAACAGAGCTGTGAGATGTCCCCACCGAGGGTGCGGAAGTCGGTCGCCATTTATATAGTTAGATATCAGTTATTTCCGGTTAATCACCCAGCAGCCCTAACTGTATACGAACACAGTGTCTCATGGTTGTGTCTTGTCTTCCACAGAGACTTCCAGTTTGGCCACATGGATGGAAACGACCACATCAACGGCCTCATCGTGGGGTGAGTGTCTTCACCAGCTTAGACCTTTACACTCTCCCACTGTCGTCTTCACGTAGCGCCTATACCTCAGGTTACCATATCGTAGGCCTGTGGTTCTCAACCTTTTCAGGCCGCGACCCCCCAAAATAATCATATTTGAACTGGGGAGCCCACACCCTGACAAGCACTTGGAATTTGAGGAGTTGAGGCATTACATTTTTAGTTTGACTCAGTTCCACAGTTAAATATTGAGAAAATAGCTGATCTACAAGCTGAGCTTGTAGATCAGCTATTTTCAAATGTGTTGCCTCTTTCTTATATTATATGACAATTTGGCCAATGTTGGACCAGTTTTTATAGTATAGTTTGTTGACCTTTTTTCAATTAATTTATTTTTCATTCATTCTTTAGGTCTTAAAAGTCCTTAAATTGTCACTTTACTGTCATCTGGGGATCCCTCCCAAAAATGGAAGGAGGAAGCTGCAGGCATTGTGTCAAATGTTGTCTTGTTTATTGTGTGTGTTCTCTTGTTTATTTTAGTATTTTTTTACTGAGTGTACAGCACTTTGGTTCAACACTGTTGTTTTAAATGTGCTCTATAAATAAAGTGGATTGGATTGGATTGGGTCCAGGCCCACAGGTAGAGAACCACTGACCTAGGTAACTCGTATGCGTGTGGCGGTTGTCTGGCTGGCCGGTTGGCAGGCCGGTTGGCAGGCCGGTTGGCTGGCCGGCTGACTGACTGACTGGTAGAGCTGGCTCTCTGGCCCATTAAAGATGTATTC
The DNA here is from genome assembly GCF_963454915.1 of Gymnoscopelus microlampas. NCBI lineage: Eukaryota > Metazoa > Chordata > Actinopteri > Myctophiformes > Myctophidae > Gymnoscopelus > Gymnoscopelus microlampas. Next base: position 5,268,272 of record NC_139959.1, on the reverse strand, counting down.
TCCTGGAGCCATCAATAATACTGACGGGCCGTCATTTCATTTTTCATGTTAGTGCTCTTGGTGCAATCTGGACACAACGAGCACATGAGAACTCCTGCTGTCTCCACTTTGCGCGAGAGCAGGACATGGAGGGGAATGTCGAAAACTTTTGAGGAAGAGCTTGTGTGTGTGTCAGTGTGTGTGTGTGTGTGTGCGTGTGTGTGTGTGTGTGTGTGTGTGTGTGTGTGCGTGTGCGTGCCCGTGCACACACACGTTTGTGGATTAAAGCTTTATTGGATGTGCACTTTAATAGCTTGTCGGAGAGCGGTGCTAATGATGCAGCGAGCCCTGCTAGCGTGGCGTGCGGACCGCCAGGACCAACCGCTGGGGTGTCACGCTCCGAGGGGCTCTGCCGTTGACATCCAACACTTTTAATTAGACAAACCCCCGTCAGCCCCACAGGCCAGCTGAGCCAGGGCTGTGTGTGTGTGTGTGTGTGTGTGTGTGTGTGTGTGTGTGTGTGTGTGTGTGTGTGTGTGTGTGTGTGTGTGTGTGTGTGTGTGTGTGTGTGTGTGTGTGTGTGTGTGTGTGCGTGCGCCACTGTTTTCTCTCTACCAATACGCAATATCTACTTATGCACGTGTGTGCAGTGGTGGAAGAAGTACTCACATGTTTTACTTAAGTAAAAGTATCAATACCACAATGAAGAAATACTCTGTTACGAGTGAAAGTCCGGTATTCAAAATGCACGCGTTGGCATCAACATGTACTTAAAGTACCAAAAGTAAGATACTCATTATGCAGAATGTCACATTTCACAGCTATTACAAAATGTTTAAAAATCATTTGAAAATAGCCGATCTACAAGCTCACAGTGCATTGTGAGCTTGTAGCTATTTTCAAATACCCTAAATATATGTAAGGCTGAAGTGGTTAATGTATGTTTTGCAATAATCTCAATCTACAAAGTAACTAATAACTAGTTACTAGTAACTGTGTGTGTGTGTGTGTGTGTGTGTGTGTGTGTGTGTGTGTGTGTGTGTGTGTGTGTGTGTGTGTGTGTGTGTGTGTGCCACTGTTTTCTCTCCACCAATATGCGAAATCTATGTACGTTTGCGTGTAATTGTGAATGTGTGTGTCTATGTGTGCACGCTCGCATGCGTGTGCCTCATGCTCTCTGTGTGTGTGTGTGTGTGTGCGTATGTGTGTGTGTGTGTGTGTTGCTGCAGAGGATATGATTTAAGTTTTACGGTGTTATTGTTTGTATGGAGCACATTACCATGGACACACACTCCTGAGCTCAGTGTATAATTAAAGAGCACTACGCTGGTATGTGTTGGAACCCGGTCAGAGGATCACTTTACGGCCAACGGCTGAATTTATTTCATATATCGTTACTGTCGGGCAGAAACCTCTTATCTCCATGTTCTAACTTTTTTCCATTAAAAAAGATCAACGCACTACTTGACCATACTACAGCGTCACACAAAAACATCAAAAGTAGCCGATCCATAAGCTCGAAACACGGAGCGAAGTGACGCGTTTTGAGCTTGTAGATCTGCTCAGTGGTGGAAAAAGTACTCAAATGTTTTACTTACTAAGGTATCAATACCGCAATGTAGAAATACTCTGTTACGTTAAGTAAAAGTCCTGTGTTCAAAATGTTACTTGAGTAAAAGTACAAACAAATTGGTATCAAAATGTACTTAAAGTACCAAAAGTAAAAGTACAACAAAATTTGAAAATAGACGATCTACAAGCTGACAGCGTGTCGTATCGCGAAGCGTTGTGAGCTTGTAGATCGGCTATTTTCAAATAGCGTAGGTATAAAAAAGGGCTAAAGTGGTTAATTTATGTTTTATAATGTAATAATTTATGTCTGCAAAGTAGCTAGTAGCTAAAGTTTTCAAATAATTGTAGTGGAGTAAAAGTTCAATATTTGCCTCTGCGGTGTAGTGGAGTAGAAGTAAAAGTATAGACAATTGGAAATACTCCATTAAATAAAAGTACCTCAAAATTGTACTTAAGTACAGTACTTGAGTAAATGTACTTAGTTACTTTACACCACTAGATCTGCTACTTTTGCAAAAAAGAAAAAAGTGAATCCTGAAAAGTAACAGTTTTGGACATTGATTGATTGATTGATTGATGTACTTTATTTAGTAAGACATGAGAACAGTACATGACAGTACATAACAGTACATGGAAGTACAAATTCGCAATACAAGGTCTACTAAACTGGATAGCTCAGTTAAGCACGTAGCTTGTTTAAGATGAGATCCCCACGCACACAAATCATGATGACATATAAGAGACAGACAGATATACACACTACTATACAGAATGTCATACAATCAGTTTACAGGTTACTGGTATGAAGAGTGAAAAATATGTACAAAAAAAAAAAAGAAAGAGAGAGGGGGGGGGGGGGGTAGGTTAGGTTAGGACATGGGGTAGGTTAGGACTTGGACAGGGGCCATTTTTGAATTGCAGCCTCCTGAAGGTGTATCTTTAGGGCATTTTTGAAAGTGAGTAGGGTTTTACACTCCTTTACTCCTTTTGGTAGAGCATTCCACATTTTAGATGAATAGCATGAGAAAGAGTTCATTCCCTTTGTTGTGCCAAATCTGGGTTGAACATGGTTTGTGGAGCTGCCTCTGGTGTTATGATCATGGACTTGATTAACATTTTGGAAGTATTTTGACAAATACAGGGGGATCCCAATGTTGTGGTGTATCTTGAAGACCAGGCCCATAGCAAGTTGCTGTACTCTGTCCTCAACCCTAAGCCATCCAAGCCTAGCAAAATGGGCATGGGTTAGATGGGTTCTGTAATTGAGGCCAAGAAGTAGCCTTACAAGTTTGTTTTGGGATGTTTGGAGCCTTGTTTTTAGGGCCTTGGAGGTGTTGTGATACCATGAAGTGCATGCATAATCATAATGACCTTGTATGAGGGCCCCTACAAGAATCTTCAGAGTATTCTTACTGACTTTACGAACAAGCCTCCACATCCTCCGTGTTATTTTGTGGACCTTTTTGATCGTCTTTTCAGCGTTTTTGTCACCTGAGAGGTTTGCCTCCAAGATGGAACCCAGGTAGGTAATTTCCTCCTTTCTTGTGATAACATTTTCACCCACTTTGATCGTGAAACTCTCAGCCTTTCTAAGGTTAGGGTTGGACCCAAAGAGGATGGATTCAGTTTTACCCAGGTGTAATGAGAGTTTGTTGTCGGAGAGCCAGATGCAGATCTTGTTGAGTTCAGTGCTGAGAGTTTTCTCAACCTGCAGCCTGTCCCTGTCCGAGACCAGCAGAGCCGAGTCATCTGCGAACAGGAACAGTTTGCAGTCGCAAGCTGAGGACATATCATTCACATATATCAGGAACAGTAGTGGTCCTAGTATGCTTCCTTGAGGAACACCACAAGTCACTGGGAGGGGAGGGGACTGGGTGCCGTTTACTTCCACCACTTGCTCCCTCCCTTCCAGGTAGGATCTCATCCAGTTCACCGACGTGTCATCAAAGCCTATTGCTTTGAGCTTATTGATCATAATTGGGTGATTAACGGTGTCAAAAGCCTTCTGGAGGTCCAGCATGACCATGCCGCAATATTTGCCCTTGTCGACATCTTGTTTGATAGAGTCGTTCAAATAGAGAAGGCATGTGTCAGTGGAGTGGTTTGTTCTGAAACCAGATTGGAATTCGTAAATTAGATTTTTTTCGGCAAGGTACTTATCAACCTGTTCATAGACTATTTTTTCCATGACTTTCGAGATGGAGCTAAGAATAGAAATAGGGCGGTAGTTGCCAGGGTCTAATTGGTTTCCTTTTTTGTACAGAGGGGTCACTCTTGCTTTTTTGAAGTCGTTAGGGACCCGTCCCTGTATGATGGAGAGGTTTATTATGTGGGTAATGATTGGGGCAATGGAGGCGGCTGAGTCTTTTAGAAATTTAGCGGGGATGTTGTCGGGACCTGTGGCTCTGTGTTGTTGGAGTGCACTCAATTTTTTAAACACCTCATCTGTTGACACAGGGGAGAGTTTAAAATCATCTTTGCGTACACCCTGTTTATCGTAAAATGAATCAACATACTCTCCACCATGACTCCCAGAGTGAGGGGGTAGTTTTTCAACTAACTCTGAGGCCACGGTCGTGAAGAATATGTTGAGGATTTTACTCACTTCCCGTTTGGATGAAATGAGAGTGTCATTCACCTTGAGGTTTATGTTTGTAAACCTGGTTTTCAATTTCTTGCTGCAGCCTAGTAGGTTGTTGAATAGCTTCCAGAGCTCACGTGGTTTGTTTTGATTTTCCTCAATTTTGCCATCGAGGTAGCTTTTTTCTGCTAACAACAGCATGCCATTAACCTTGTTTCTTAGCATGTTTTTCTCTTTTTTGAGTTTCGCTACGTGGGATTCGAGACCTTTATTGAAGCTTTTGGCAAGTTTGATCCTACTTTTATGATAGTCAGAACACTTTTTGTCTCTGACTTTCATGGTAGTAAGGATATCCGAATTCATCCATGGAACCGAGCGGGTTTTGACCCTGATGGTTTTCATGGGAGCCACACTGTCCAAAATTTGAATGAATTTGGTTTTGAAACCAAGCCAAGATTCGTCTACCTGTGTGCTGTTTAGTACATATGAGGTTTCCACCCCCGACAGAGACGATATGAATATATTTTTTCATTTTAAGCTTGTTATAAAAGCAGCAATTAGCCTTAGTTTCATACAATCTGTAGCCTGCCCCCCAGGATTAATTTTCCCTCCTTTTGACGAGCAAAACCCGGCCCTGTCAATGGCCGCTAATTCCCTCCCTTTGCGCCCCAGAAATAAATCTGATACAGCTCTCTAGCCCACCTCCCTTAATCACCCAGATTACTGAATTGAATACCAAGGACCTCAATGGAAACAAGACAGCAAAGGACTTTTTTGAACGGACCTTTTAGAGAAAGTATTTTAACCCATTACGACCTGGAACTGTCTCATTTTTAGATTTGAGCTAAAAAGCATTATTTTACACTTTGGGCTATTCAAAAATAGCAGATATACAAGCTAGATAGATCTGCTATTTTTGAAAAATCGTGAAAATGTGTGCACATTTTTGGATATATATATATTTTAAAGCAAACATTTTAAACTCAAATCTTTGCTTCTTGGGGTCCCTGGAACAACATATTTTGATGGGGGTCTGCGGCCAAATACATATAATTTTGGGGGTTCTTGGCATGAAAAAGATTGAGCACCACTGATATAGAAACATACATTTTCAGAAAACTGTTGAGATTTAGGAGACATGTAGAATCGGCTTCAGGTCTCAATGGGTTAAATGTAACTCAGATGTTTAACTTTTTTTTTTTGCCTAATTAAATATTCAATCAATCAAAAAACTGCTCTGTTGCAGTGGTCATACTTTGTGCATTGCAGTGATGGAAAAAGTACTCGCATGTATTGATACAAATATATCAATACTGCAATGTTACAAGTAAAAGTCTGATCATCAAAATATACTTGAGTACAAGTACAAAAGTATTGGCATCACAATATACTCTTTTCTACCCTCTTTTCCTTCCTGTCCCTCTTTTCCTCTGCACACACGTCATGCGAAGTCCGGCCATTCAGATTTCAACCACTAGGGGTCTGGCAGTACCAGTTCTCCTGGTTCCCTTTTTCACAAAGAACCAGGAGATAACGTGATCCAAAGATTTACTGCTCCATTCACTTCCCTGTTAAAATAAAAACTGAGAAAAAAATCCCTGTTTTTCTGTGTTTTACTATGTATTTTTGGCAGACCCGAAGGGTATGGTATGTCCGTTTGTCCTTAGGTTTCTTCAGCATGAGTAAATAGGCATAAGGGACTCCTCATGACATCACTATTATGTCACAAGTACAAATACTTGTGACATAATAGTGTCACATAGCGATGACATTTTTTATTTTTCACGGAAGCGCGGTGATTAGCAGCCATCAGGGGATCGATCATACTAGAGATAAATATTACATAATAAATTCTGTGACTACTTGAAAAGGTGTAAGAGAATCGCAAAATCCTGGCAGTGGGACCACACAGCCCGAAATAAGTTTAGCAGTGAATGTTAATGAGTTAAATGGTCACTCAATCGATCGAGTTCCAGCTTTGATCTTTGGAACTATCGTAGTAATACTTTTTTCAAGGTTTTAAAGAACAAATACCATGACAAGGTTTTTATGTGTTTTTTGTATTAAAGTTATATCATCTTAGTGTTTTGCCGATTATTTGGGGGCCCACTTGCAACACCCTAATGACCCACCAGTGGGCCCGAGCCCACTTGTTGAGAATCACTGGTTTAGACTGATGCTAGGTTCTTGGTTTACCTGTGATCCTAGTTTACTGAGGCACTACACTGTCTCTCTACATTCTATGTATGTGTTTACCTTGTTCATATTATTATTAGATTATATATTATATTATTATAATATGTATACTGTCTCTCTGCATTCTATTGTTATTTTCTCCTTTTTGTCATATTGTCCATGTGCTGGTGTAAGGCTCTAAAAGTGTTTGGCTCTAAAGCCGCTGGTAGAAAGAACCCCTGCGTCTTTCTGTGTGTCTTTCTCTCCGTCCATATGCCCAAATATGGATGATTGATGACATAGTTCTGTCAAACAAATCTTAAACTAAGGAATATCAAATTATAGTTTGTTTTGCTAAATGGCCAATCAGATTCCATAACAACATTAGCCATCCTACAATATGACGTAATCATGCAATGACATCCCAACATCATCATCACAACCGTGTAAGTGTTCTATGAAATGAATTTCGTCCGAAACATCAACATCAGTTAGCAACTTGTAACAAGGAAATCAACCTGCATCCATCCTAACAAGTTAATCTGTAAATTAGTTATCAACACTCATTGATGGTGGTGCTGCTGTGTGAAATGTTTCACTGGACGATACATGTGAAAGGAGAACATATGGAGAACCAGACTGCTGTGGCGGTCGGACACAAGATATACTGCTTTGGAGGAGAAAAGGGAAACCTAAAGAAAATAGATCACATTGAAGTACAAGTCTTCAACACAGTGTCTTTATGCTGGAGGAAGTTGACCCCAGTGAGACCTGGCAGAAGAGAACGCCACCTTGAGGTTCCCTCCAGACGCTGGGGCCACACAGCTGTGCTGATAGGTACTGTCTACATATGGGGAGGATTTCCTTACTGCAATGGGCTTTATGCATTTAATGTCGACACCCACAAATGGTTCAAACAACAGGTTTCTGGGACTGTTCCAGAGGGGAGGAGGAGCCACTCAGCCTGTGTCTTGGGGAAGGTCATGTATATCCATGGTGGATGGAGGGACCAGACTCAAGCCACTAATGACATCTACAAGTTGGACACCATCACAATGGTCTGGTCTTTAATTAACACCAGAGGAACTCAACCACCTCGTTCAACACATCACTCTGCTACCATCATCGGGACAAAGATGTTTGTATTTGGGGGCCGGGGAGAGTACAACCCCATCAGAGTGTTTGACACAGAGACCGACCACTGGCTGAACACACCTTCTGCACAGCTTCTTCCAAAAGTACGCAGGAATCAGTCAGGCTTTGCCTACAATGGAGCGCTGTACATATTTCGTGGTGGCCTGTACCGGACCTTCAATTATCTGTGGAAGTTCAGTCCAGAGACCTTCTCCTGGAAGAAGGTTAAGCCCAAGGGGAAAGGCCCACCTCCGATGTATTGTATGTGGTGTTGCATGGTGGGAGATCGTATCGTCCTCTTTGGATACGGTCGTGATAGTTTCACATATCATGACCTGTATGTGTTAGACTTGAGTCGTAGTCTCAAGACATTATGTAAGCAAGAGGTTATTCAGTATGGTCTGGAGCAGTCTGAACTCCCACACAACATCAGGTGGGAGCTGGCAGTCATGACTACCAACAGCAACTGCAAAAAAAACAGAGAGCCCTGCACTAAAATAAATAAAATTGTGCATAAAAAAATAACATAATAATTTCATGGAGGAGTACAAGAGCACCAAAGTCAGGTTGGAGATGATGCTAACAGAATCCGAGACCCCTTTGTAGCTAAAACCGCTCCCACCCTTGCAACCGGGAGGAAGTGGACTCCAGCTGCAGCTACACACCAGGCCAAGTCAGCCCTTAAGCACCAGGACATTGTTGGCCACGTGCAAAGGGGAAGAGGAGGCCTTGGCCTCGGGGAGAGTAAACCATCCTGGTACAAGGCATCGCCAGCCCAGCGACGAGGTCTCGTGGTTGAGGAGGTACGCAGAGAAGAGCAGGCTGCAAGATGTGCAAAGGCTGTCTCACAAGGAAAGCAAGGACAATGGATGCGGTGGGAAGATGTCGAGAAGCGAAAGCTCTCTTGGAAGGAGATATGGGACATGGAAGCTTTTCGAACCAGCTTCATCCTGCGAGCCACATACGATGTTCTACCATCACCACAGAACCTCAGCCAATGGTACGGAGAAGACCCTACATGCCCCCTCTGTCCATCTCCAGCAAACTTGAAGCACAATCTAGTCGGCTGCAAGACAAGCCTTACGCAAGATCGCTACACCTGGCGGCACAATCAAGTGCTGAAGTGTCTGGCAGCTTCACTGGAGAGTAGACGGACGGTCGTCAACACCCTGCCTCTGCTGTCCTCCCATCTTGGATCTTCAGGACAGTTCGTCCGTGAAAGGGAGACGCTACGTAAGTCCCGCGCACCAAAACCAGAGGCCGGACAGCTGGGCGCAGCACGAGACTGGAGGCTCCTGGTTGACCTGGAGCAGAGACTCTGCTTCCCAGCGGAGATTGCCACGACCAACCTCAGGCCAGATCTTGTGCTTTGGTCCTCTTCAATTCGAAGCGTCTACATCATAGAGCTCACAGTGCCCTGGGAGGATAATGTGGCCGAGGCCTATGAGCGCAAGAGGCTTCGGTATGCCGAGCTGGCAGCGGATGCTGAACAACGGGGCTGGAAGGCCAGAGTTCGTCCCGTAGAAGTGGCCTGTAGAGGCTTCGTGGGCAGGTCAGCTACCAGTCTCCTCAAGGACATGGGAATCCGAGGCCAGGCCCAACGTCAAGCCATCAAAGCCCTGTCCAGTGCTGCTGAAAGAGCAAGCCAGTGGCTCTGGATCAGGAGGAGAGACAACAGCTGGGCTCCGAAATGACACCTATGTCTAAGACGACATCAAGAGGAATGAGGTATAGAAGGGGGTAAGGCAGAGGGGGGCACACCTGGGACGCCAGGTGTTGCTGTTGGAGGTGTTGTGGGCCTAGTCAATGAAACACCCAAGATGGAGGGCGCCCACCTGACGACCCCAATGAAACCCTTAGCCCCTTCCACCAAACCCTGTGATGACTTTATCATCCCCACCCATGTTTCTCAAGGTATAAACAAGGATTGTAACATCCAGTCCCATTCAGGTATGCGGTCAGGCGCAATCTTGGCTCAGGGAGGAGGACGTCCCTGCCATGCAGAGTCCACTGCACTTTGGGTGATAACATCATATCCTGTGTTTGTAAAACATGAACAATGAATGATCCAGACAGGGTTGCCAGATCTGCTTATTATAATTTCCCCGCAAGATTATTTGAAAATAGCCGATCTACAAGCTCACAATGCATCGCATCGCATCCACGCACGCGCGCGTGCGCACGCACGCACGCACGCACGCACGCACGCACGCACGCACGCACGCACGCACGCACGCACGCACACACACACACACACACACACACACACACACACATATATATATATATTGTATTATTATTTATTTTAGTAATAAGCATATATACATGATGATTTTTTTTTATGATTAGATTAGATTAGATTAGATTCATTATTTATTAGATCTAAATCTACAAAGTAACTAGTAATAACTAATTAATTATAGTGGAATAAAAACTCTTTTGTAGTCTTTTGTAGTATCAGAAAAAAATGTATACTCAAGTAGAGTGGAAGTGCCTGAATATTTACTGTCAGTACAGTACTCGAGTTAAGATACTTAGCTACTTTCCCCCCACTGCACAAGTGCACCTACAAAATGACGACCAAGGTAAAAGTGTGTAGTGTTATAGCACCATCTAGTGAGCATTGCCTGTAATGTGATGAGGTTAATTTATGTGAGGAGCCTCTGATTGGTCAGTGGTAGGCCGTTTTGCAGGGGAGGCATGTTGCCATGTCCGCTGAAAATAGAAATAACAGTCAGTCAATTTTCCGCTCACGTTGACCGACTGTTCATTGGTTAGCGCAGTTTTTGAAAAGATTCCAAATCAAGAGTAAACTAAACAACGTTAAGTTGTTCTCGAACATTTCATGTCAAGGACCCCCATATAAATAGGTATTTTTCCGCAGACCCCACCATCTGAAAATATCTTGTGCCAGGGACCCCCATACAAGATTTGTGTTGTTCAAATATTTTTTTTTCCCTGAAAATAACAGATCTACAAGCTCTGAGCTTGTAGATCTGCTATTTTCAATTTCAACTACTAAGCCGTAACCTATTCACTTCCTTTGGGCTCGTCTTCATAGACCTGGTTGCTTACTTCTCTCGCGAAATCTGGCAACACTGCTGTTTTGACCACGTGACTTTAAATGGCTGCCTGCATGGCTAGTAGAAGTGGTATGTGTGGCATGTTTGTCTTTTAATTCTTTATTTATTTACTAAGGTTACTAACTTCACGTTTGTGTGTTATTAATGCACGGTGGCTCTCAGGGTGTTTTGTTTTCGTATAAAAATCTATGGTAGTCAGTGTCGTTGCCAACGGCAACCTGATTACTTAGTTACTTATCCCCATTACGCCGGCTGGCGCATAGGGCAGCAACAAAGTTTCTCCACTTGCATCTGTCTTTGGCCATCTTCTCTATGGTCCCCCAGCTCTGGTGTTGTTGCCGGAGCTCCTTCTCTATCGTCCTCCGCCATGTTGTTCTAGGCCTCCCTATCTTTTTTTTGCCTTCTGGGGTCCAGTGTAATGCGACTCTTGGGATCGCGTTGATGTCCATTCTGAGGACATGGCCAATCCAGGTCCACCTGCGTTTATTGATTATGCAAAGCATGTCGTCCTGTTGGGTGATGTTGAGGAGATTATTGTTTGAGATGGTCTTGGGCCAGAATATTCGCAGGATTTTGCGCAGGCATGATGTGTGAAAAGTGGATAGTTTATGGATGTCGCTTTCTGTGGTTTTCCAGCATTCTGCACCGTATAGCAGTGTTGATAGTACGCAACTTTGGTAGATCCGGAGTTTTGTTTTGGTGCTGTATTGTTTTGACTTCCAGATTTGTTTGAGTCTTATGAAGGTTGTGTATGCCTTGTTGATCCGGTTTTGAATGTCCTTGCTTGCTCCCCCATCATGGTGAATGATACTGCCAAGATATGTGAAATGATCTGCGTTTTCCAAGACCTGTTCCTCTATTGTTATATGTGTTGGTGTATTGGTGTTGATGGGCATGACTTTGGTTTTATTGTTGTTTACGATCAGTCCAACTTGTTGGCCGTAGTGTTGGAGTCTGTTTGTTTTTTCTTGAAGATGTGTGTGTGTATGTGACATAAGGGCTAGGTCATCCGCAAAGTCAAGGTCTTCAATGGTGGAATGGAGGGTCCATCGGATCCCTCTTGCCTTGTCTTCTGTGGTTCTCCTCATAACCCAGTCTATTGCGAGGTTGAAAAGTAGCGCTGACATCACACATCCTTGGCGGACTCCGGATCCTACTGCAAAACTGGTGGTGCTTGTTCCCACAGTGCAAGAAAAGCCGGTATAGAACTGTTGGATGATACTAACGATGTGGGAAGGGATTCCATAGCTTCTCATGATCTTCCAGAGACTATCACGATGGATGCTGTCAAAAGCCTTCTGGAAGTCTATGAAGTTTATGTAGAGCTGTCGTTGCCATTCACTGCACTGCTCAATGATGTTTCTGAGAGTGAAGATCTGGTCGACGCATCCCTTTCCTTTCCTAAAACCGTCTTGTTCATCGCGGAGTACTTTGTCAACTGCTGATGCAATACGGTTTATAAGAATTTTACAGAATATTTTACTGGGAACAGAAAGAAGTGTGATGCCCCTCCAGTTGTTACAATCGGATAGCGTGCCTTTCTTTGGAACCTTAACGATCACTCCTTTTGTCCAGTTCGATGGTATCTTCCTTTCCACCCAGATGTTGGTGAAAAATGGGAGTAGGATGTTTGCAGCTAGCTCTGGATCTACTTTAAAGAGTTCTGGCAACCTGAGCTGCCTGATAAAACCTCTTCATCCCTGTTAGCTCCATGCTAGCATTTGGCCTATGGCTGTGAGACATACATACAATGTATTCCATATATCATTGGTTCTCAAAGTGGGGTCCGGGGACCCCCAGGGGTCCTTGAGGGAGTTCCAGGGGGTCCCCAGCTAAATGATTGATTAGGTGGGGACCGATAGGGGGTGCATGGAAGACGGTCGCCAAATTGTGTAGCTCCGCTCGGTCGTGACTGTTTTTTAGTTTATTAGAAGCATACTTTACTTTACATTTTTATTTTTGTGACAATGTCTTACACTACTACTTTTGCCACCTGAATCCAATGCTGTGGTACTGGTAGGATGGATCTCTGCTCCAGAAAGGGCGATCAGAAAACGTACTCAGACGCTGCCCGCGTGCCCGGTGAAGAAAGCAACATGGCGCTCGAGGAACAACTTAGCCTGTCCGCCTTCACTACAGCCCTGGCTGCGCTCAAAAACGACATCTGTGCTAAAATAGATTCAGTCACTTTGAATCTGAATGCTGAGATTACTGCAGTTCGTGAGGAACTGTCTGCTAAGATCACTACATTGCAGGCAACCTCTGATAAACAGGACGGTCATTTGAAAGAACTTGAGGAACGCTCTTTGTTTGGTTCTGTTGTTGTGACGGAACTGCAGAGCAAAGTTGCGGTACTTTCTGACACTGTGGCCGTTATGGAGGCAAAATGTGTGCAAATGGAGTCGATTTCTCGTCGGAACAACGTAAGACTGGTAGGTGTGGCGGAGGGGCTAGAGGGGGGTCGCCCTACTAACTTTATGGCACAACTATTGAAGGTTGTTTTGAATTTGGACCAGGGTTTCCGTTAGCCATTTCCCCCGTCGGCCATCGTGGCCGGCAGCGTTCCAAAATACCGGCCAACACACAATTTTACCGGCCACATATTAAATAACATTATTTAACACTTGTGACATTACTATTATGTTTGTTTGCAAAACTACATGTTTAAAAGATAAAGCCAAATGCAGTGTTGTAAACCGAATATTTTATTGTGGGCTACAAAATGAAATTACAGAATACTTCGTTGCCTCAAACTATTAATTAGACGGAGTCGGACCTATGAACGATATGAGCTGCAGCTGCTGCCAGAATAATAGCAAACAAAAATAGCAGTCTTATTGCAGGGCTAAAATAGCCAAAATTAGACTGAGATTAAATGGATAAAACAATAACACATTATTGCACATTGCACATTAAATCAAATTATCGAAATGAACACAACTGTTGTAGTCAGTTTAAAAAAAGAAAGAAAAGACGAGCCTTAATTAATGCAGCCTTTACAGGCCTAGATTGATAGGCATATTTAACTAAAACAAAGTAGGCTATTGCCAAAATCAGACTGAGATTAAATGGATAAAACAATAACAAATTATTGCACATTGCACATTAAATGAAATTATCGAAATGAACACAACTGTTGCAGTCAGTTTAAAACAAAGAAAAAGAAAAGACGAGACGCCCAATTAATGCGGTCTTTTAGGCCTAGATTGATAGGCATATTTAACTCATTTAACAAAGTAGGCTATTGCACCTTTACATTTTATTAAGCAAATATAACAGAAAATAAATACCTATTTAAGGAATAACGAAAACAAAGTAGGCTATTGCACCTTTACATTGTATTAAGCAAATATACCAGAAAAGAAATACGGTGCGTCTGTTGCTGTTTTCAAACTGTGTTACTGTTTAGCTGCTGGTGCGTGGTGCTGCTCATATAGGCCTATTTGCGACGTGATTTTGCGGCTGTGAAATGCGCTGCTGCCTTTGCGAAGTTGAACGTGTTCAAGTCTTTGGTGCAGCTAGAAATACGCATCAAACGAGTCACCTTTTCTTCAAGAAGCCGGCTTCTCATCAGCGTTTTTATCCTATTCTGAAGGGAAAATCCCCTTTCCGCTGGAACGCTTGACACAGGGATGGTGCATGCAATCTTTGCGAGTTTAGCCCAATCGGGGTACATGTCGCCCAGGTCCTTGATAAGCGCCTGGCAGCCTGTGATGAACCCTAATCCACCGTATGCACTGAGTGCTGTCATCATTGGCACCGCGTCTCTGCGCGCATCTGAGGCGCAGATAAAAGGTCTGACAGTCTGTCCCTCTGCCTGCGTCTCTTCTCCATAGTGCTCCAGGAGCTGATCGATGGCTGGCTCTGCATATTCTTGAAACTCTGTAAAGATTTTTCTCAATTAGCCAATGGCTTTTATCGCATTCATTGCCTTCTATATAATGCACTAGAACTTGAAATTGAACATGAACTATTTTTTAGGAGAATAGCCTGACTGACGAGTGCTATAGGCTGTAGCCTGTTGGGCACAATTATACGGTTTTAAATGCACACCAAATGCAAATATGAATGAAAGAATGACTCACCCTTGCTGCTGCGCGGGTAATCCGGGTATCTGGTAGGATTTAACAAGACATCAAAGCAGTTGATGATATCCAGGTCGTTTTCGGGGAATCGTTCCTTCAAAGCATCGCTCAGGTGCTGAATGTACTTCTCTCTGACAGAGTCAAATGCGTGGATGAACTTCTGATCTGTCTGTGTGAGTTTAATATCCTTGAAGACACCATCAGAAGCACCTTCATTAAACATCTGTTCTTCTTGGCCTGGGCTCTCTTTTAGCTGTGTTAGTGCTGCTATGGAGGCTTGTACCATTGGTCTGATGGTGGCTAAATTCACATCTTCTTTTTGAAAGACCAAATTCAGCTTTGTCATGACTGGGAGCACGTCACATAACATGTGGGTCATTGCAATGAAGTGATATGACTGGATTTGATTCTGTATCCCACGGGCTTGTGGATTTCCCCCATCTGCCTCTTCAGTTAGTTCCATCACCAGCGCAGGCCAGTTCTTTTTTATGGCATTCACTGCCCTGTCTAGTGACAGCCAGCGGACTGCACAGTGGTGTTTTAAACTTGTCATGTCCTCGTCGTTTAAGTTGGCACTAAGTTGACGGAGTCGGTTTGTTCTGCTGGCGGAGTGCTTATAAAATGAATAAACCGAGTTCACAGTGCGTTTGTAGTTAGCGACCTTCTCCACCGCTTTGCATGCGTCTACCGCAGCCAGTGCACAACGGTGAGCTACGCAGTGAACTTGAATGGAGAAGGGACTTTTCTTTTTCAGCAGCGCAACAACTCCACCACGCTTCCCAGTCATCACACTAGCCCCGTCTGATCCCAGACTCGTCACACGAGTGATGGGGACGCCTCGCTCCTGCAGCGCTTCCACCACTTTGTCAAAGACACACTGCGCTGTCCCATCCTGTATATCATAGTTGCCAAGGAAACACGTTTCGGGCCTCCCGTCTCGTTCAATCTTGACGTAAATAATCAGTTTCTTTGTTACGGTTATGTTTACAGTTTCATCAATGATGATGCCCAGAAAATCACTTGCTTGCAGCTTCTCATCAAGCTCGTCCAGTAGGGTTTGTTCCAAGGCTTTCTCCATATCACTGACAGAGTCACTGTGTTTATACAGGCTCGTGTCGTTTTGAAAGTCGGGGGCTTTCAGCGATTTTAGCAACTCTGTCATTCCACGGAATTGATGGCAAGCGATGTCATTTTTAGCCAAATGTAACACAACTTTGAGCTGTGATAGGAGTTGATCTGAGGATGACTTCTTGGCTTTATCACAGTGCGTTTGCATAGCATGTTGTTGCTGCCTCAAAGTCACTGCTGCAATGTGATCGCTGCATTTGCTGTGTTCATTTATCGCTCCCCTTTTAATGTTGGTTGAACCTTTTGTAAATCCATTCACCTTTCCTGCTTTCTGGCAGAATGTGCAGTACATTTTGTCTACACCGTCAACTGTGTCTCGTGTCAGCCATGAGTATATTTCCAACCACTCGTTCCTGAAAGATCGATTAGTTTTCTGTTTCTTTTTAGCTGGCCCTGTGTCACTAATATCAACGTCTTCTTCATGTTCTTCTACCCTTTCCTCTTCATGGGCCTGCTCTTCGTTTGTTTTATTAGTGGAGGTTTTAAAGAATTTGGTGAGGGATGTTTGCTTTTTCGGCGCCGCCATTGCATCACGTGCTTGAGTGTGTCTGTCACTCTGACTGTGTGTGTGTGTTTACCGCGGGGCGCAGATTCGGCGCTCCGCTGCAACCACAAATGGAGAATTTGCGTTCAACATAATGCTCTATATGATTTTAATGTTATATGGTTGTCTTCATATAAAATGTTGTGTTAGGCTACTACTTTATTTATTATCCAAATAATAATTTTAATATAAATCCACTATTTATATATATATATTTAACACTTTACCAACCGGCCACGGTGGCCGGCAGTGTTTTTATATACCGGCCAATTAATATTTTAACCGGCCAATGGCCGGTAAATACCGGCTAACGGAAACCCTGACGGTGGCACTAATATTATCTATTAATAATAATAATGATAATACATTTTATTTATAACGCACTTTACATTTTTGGGAATCACAAAGTGCGCCCCGGACTGCTGGCCTTGCGGTCGAGGCACCAAGGCTATAGTATTGCCTGACAGTGCATCGCGGGTTCGAGTCCCGTTCCCGATGATCTTTATCGATCTTGATCTGCATGTCTCTCCCCGTCTCTCTCTCCATATTTCCTGTCCATCTTCACTAATACTTTATAAATAAAGGCAGAAAAGCCCCCAAAAATATCTTAAAAAAAAAACAGGGTGCTACAGGGTTTAAAAACAAATGGCACAAAAATAACAAAAGCAGGGCAAAACAGCAACAAATTATTCAGCAACAAGAAGACCCTTTCTTGGGGAAAGTTGATTAAAAACTAATCAAAAGAACTACGAAAAAGCTTTGTTAAAAAGGTATGTTTTGAGTCAATTTTTGGTCATTTGTATTCCATAGAAGCCAGCACGTCTTCTACAAAAGCATGTCGCACAACGAAAATAGCTGATCTACAAGCTCTCAACGCATTGAGAGCTTGTAGATAGGCCATTTTCGGGTTATATATTTTTTAAAGATTAGAGTATTTGAAGTGGTCAAACTAGCAATATGTTCAGAAGCATCTTCCATAAAACCCTATTGGTCACGGATATTTCATGAGAGCAAAGCTTAAAGCCTCAGTCTGCAGTATGTAGAACAGCAGGAACAATTATGACTAAAACATCTTCATTTTACACATAATTGTGTTAAAGGTTTAGGAAGCAGCGCTTATGTGCAACAAGGCACGAAGTGGATAGGTAACAGGTAAACAGGCACATGGGGGGGAGGGGGTGAAATCGCATAATAGGACTGGCCATAAAAAAAAATTCAGCCATGAGGTTTTATTTAGCTTTAATAATAATAATGACTAGAAGCTCGCCCCCGCTACGCGGGGGCTCGCGTCTAGCCCGCGGCCACGCCCACGTTGCGCCCGCGGCCACTTGGCAACTCATATAAGTGGCGTAGCGTCATGAGGGTCAGTGGGGCCGTGGCTCGGTCAGTGAAGACCCTGTAGTGCGGATGATATGTGGCATAGAGGGGCAGATTGTAAATCCACAGAGGAAACATCCGTGGGCTACCATTGGTTCAGCGATGTGTGCGGTCGCCCTGCGGCCCCTCCTCCTCCACCAATGTGCAGTATTGAGAGCCCTGACGTCACAACAATTGGAGCGATGGGCACTGCACTGTGGTTGGTTAGGGTACACCTAGGGCCCAGGTAGAACCCAGTTAAAGCCTGCATGGGCAAACCCAGTTAGGACCCGCCTTGGTCCCACATAAACATGGCTAGTTGGGGCCCACCTAAGGGCCAGGTAGAAGCTACTTATAGCCTGCATGGGCATCGCAGTTGGGACTGAAGTGGATGCCGCTGACATTGCTGACATGGGGTCCATATGGTTTAGCCCACCTTGAAACCATATGGGAACTACGCTGGCATGCTGGCTGTAATGCAAACGCTGCATCATACCTGCAGTGTGTAGTTTGATGTTGTGTGTGTAGCAGATATACCTGCAGTGTGTAGATCAATGTCCATATGAAAGTCAATGCCCAGCAGTGTTTTTTTTCCCCAGCAGAGTTTCTAGTGTCTCTGTGTCTCTCTGGAAGAGGTTGCACATGAACTCTGCAGCCGCACTGAGGCGCTCCAACACAAACACTCTGACATTAAGCTGCTTCACACAACAAACATCAGCACCACGCTGCTGTTTGTCCAAAAGACACAATATCTCCTCTCCCACCGACGTCATATGTTCATTTATCGACAGCCGTACAGACTCCTTTTGACACATTTTACCTCGTTTATCCAGCTCTCACTGACTCTCCACATCGGGCTGTTATTTTGCTGCGATCAAGTCAACGATGTGAGAGATTAGCTATCACAGACGGACGGACAGGGGGTGAAACATAGTCTTGCGCCATGCCTTTCGGCCTGGCGGAGACAATAAAAAAACGAAAGTAAAGGAAAAGGCCATTTCTGCAACAGAAGTAGTCAACAAACTATACTATGAAAACATGGGCCACATTGGCAAAGAATGTAAGAAAGAGGCAATCATGTAGAAAATAGCCGATCTACAAGCTTACAAAGCCTCTCAACGTGAGGCGTTTCGAGCTTGTAGATCGGCTATTTTCACAATATTTACTTGTGGAACGGAGTCAAACAGAATGGGGGGGTCCCAGATCAAGTACGTGTATTTGGGGGGGGGGCGGCGTGAAAGGGTTGATAAGCACTGCTCTAATCGGAGCGAAATTATCTGAAATTACTACATGACCATAATGCAGCCTAACATGCGTTGCACGGGGCGGTCCTGCCATTACGTTAGTTACTGTAGTTGCTGTGGAGCTACATAGTTCTCCAGAAGACACACACAAACATACACCATCTACAATGGACGAACTGAGCAGCAATATTGACATTCACCACACGAACGTGCATTGTTGACAAAGTGATTGCACAGCCGCTGCAGGCATGACAACCACGTTAGCGTTAGCGACATGGCAGCTATCACAGCGCCCTGTCCGTCGTGCTGCAACTGCCTGTGATGGCTACTGCAGTAACAGCAAGCTGTCTGCGATGCCATTGTCTGGAGACTGCTCTTAGCGTGACACGACCAATGAGAGTGAGCGCTGTAGTTGTTGCTAAGATACGGTGGCGTCTCTGCCCCATAGCTTGTAGATCTCTCACACATGATTGGCGTAGGCTGCGTTGCCAGGTCTGACTTTGTGTCTAAGCAATGGTCGGCTTATTTTTGCGCGCCTTTGGGCTCGTTTGCATTGTGCGCACGGCAGCGCTTGTTTAGCGTACGTCAGCGCGACGTGGCAACGGACGTGGCAACGTGAAAGGTGATTGGCTGTTGAAAAGAAACACCCGGAGGTGAATTTTGTGTTGGCGAAGTGATTTGCATAAGTATTGGAGCATAATGCGTTTGATATTAATTGTACATCCTGCAAGTACAGTGATGGGATGCGAAGCAGCTGGTGTCACAGGCAGAATATTGAGGAATTTTGGGGGAAAATGTGGAGTTAGTTGGGCCATGTGTCTGCTTGGCAATTGAGCACATACACTCGTGTACACTCCATGACTGTGGCCGTCAATTATGGTAGCAAGATAATATTACATTTTATTCCTAACGCAATTTACATTTTTGGGAATCACAAAGTGCGCCCCGGACTGCTGGCCTTGCGGTCGGGGCACTGACAGTGCATCACGAGTTCGAGTCCCGTTCCCGATGATCATTATCGATCTTGATCTGCATGTCTCTCCCCGTCTCTCTCTCATATTTCCTGTCCATCTTCACTATTACTTTATAAATAGAGGCATAAAAGCCCCCAAAAATATCTTTAAAAAAAAAGGCGCTACAGGGTTTAAAAACAAATGGCACAAAAATAACAAAAGCAGGGCAAAACAGCAAAAAATTATTCAGCAACAAGAAGACCCTTTCTTGGGGAAAGTTGATTAAAAACTAATCAAAAGAACTACGAAAAAGCTTTGTTAAAAAGGTATGTTTTGAGTCAATTTTTAGTCATTTGGATTCCATAGAAGCCAGCACGTCTTCTACAAAAGCATGTCGCACAACGAAAATAGCCGATCTACAAGCTCTCACAAGCTCTCAACGCATTGAGAGCTTGTAGATAAGCTATTTTCGGGTTATATATTTTTTAAAGATTAGAGTATTTGAAGTGGTCAAACTAGCAATATGTTCAGAAGCATCTTCCATAAAACCCTATTGGTCACGGATATTTCATGAGAGCAAAGCTTAAAGGCATTGTAGGGAACATTAAGCCTAAATTTAAAGAATATTTATATATATATTTTTTGCATTTTTTCCCCTCTATCAGCCACTATATAATGATGCTGGGGTGTTTTCCTGCATTGAAACACAGTACTCTTTCTGAAAACCCTATTTTCCCTGCATTGTTTATGTTTGTGCAGTTCGTTTCCCGGCCACCAGGGGGTGATGCCTCCATAGACTTCCATAGACTTCCTTACGTCCCGGACAAACATAACAACAACAACAACAATAGGGAAAATAGGGTTTTCAGAAAGAGGCCTGTGTTTCAATGCAGGAAAACACCCCAGCATCATTATATAGTGGCTGATAGAGGGGAAAAAATGCAAAAAATATATATATAAATATTTTTTAAATTTAGGCTTAATGTTCCCTACGATGCCTTTAAAGCCTCAGTCTGCAGTATGTAGAACAGCAGGAACAATTATGACTAAAACATCTTCAATTTTACACATAATTGTGTTAAAGGTTTAGGAAGCAGCGCTTATGTGCAACAAGGCACGAAGGGGATAGGTAACAGGTAAACAGGCACATGGGGGGAGGGGGGGAATCGCATAATAGGACTGGCCATACAAATTTTTTCAGCCATGAGGTTTTATTTAGCTTTAATCCATGCACCATTATCAGTTACATGGAAGCTATTTCAGTGGGTCAGACTGGAAAGTGCAGCGTCTGTCAGCATTAATTTAGATTAAAAGTGTATAGTGTATGAGGGACAGTATGAATAGATGCACACCCCCGGCAGCCTCTCACAGAGGTGCAAGGTTAATGCATATTTATCTTCATAAGACACCATCTGTTAGAGCATCAGATGGAATGGGCTGTGTGTGCATGTAATGTGTGTGGAGCTGGGAGCACTCCATAGACTCTAAAACGGGAGCGCTGACGTCAACCATTGGTTTCTACAGACCCGTTTTGAAGCCACTTTTTCGGGCGAATTCAAATCCGCCATCTTGGAACTACCGGTCTCGAAGAGTAGCTGGAAACGACAGCGGAGGCGGTTCTTCACTCGGTAGAACCAGTAGAATCCCTAGAAACATACCCTACTTTATCATTCATTTTAAAATTGATTAAAATTAAAAAAATGTATTGAGCATAAATATTTAAGCATATTTGGCGTCACGGCTCTTTTTCATTCCCTGTAAGCATGAATTATAATAAATGACTTGCCAACTAGATTTCACAGGGAATGGGAATGAAATAGACCCCCATAAGGGAATCATAGAAACGGAGCCCACTGGTGGATGCTGGGGTGGTGGTGGGAGCACCAAAAACAAAGCAGCAGAAAGAGCAGCAGCATAGCAGAGCAGCAGCATAGCAGAGCAGCAACATGGCAGAGCAGCAGCATAGCAGAGCAGCAACATGGCAGAGCAGCAGCATGGCAGAGCAGCAACATAGCAGAGCAGCAGCATGGCAGAGCAGCAACATGGCAGAGCAGCAGCATGGCAGAGCAGCAACATAGCAGAGCAGCAACATGG
>NC_139959.1:5196344-5241344 GCF_963454915.1 Gymnoscopelus microlampas | reverse complement strand
GTGTGCGTGTGTGTGTGCATGCTAGAAGCATGACGTGAACCGAAAATAGCCGATCTACAGTACAAGCTTGTAGATCTGCTATTTTTACAGCAGCGACATCATCATTACATTTTCAGTCGTGAGATTTTTGTTTTTCCTTTTTTCCATTCGTGTTGGTAAAAGCCTCGATGTCAAAACAGCTTACAATCTGTGTGCGTGGCCGTGTGTTACTTTCCAACATTTACAGTAACGTCGTCAGTCACCCAGATGTATGAAACCATAAGCCAAACAACCAGAGCTCCCTCCCCCCCATTTTCCCAGAAAGCACTGGGCTATTTTTTGACTTTGGCAAAACAAACCAGGCCCACCAAACAGACAGACAGCGGCGGAAACTTCCAGTGCCTCTTCCAGCAGCACGGATGCCAGGCAACACTCGGCCGTTTGCCCGTTGGCCTCGCTCAGGACAGGTCACGGCTGCCCTTCGGTGTCTTAATAAGTCAGAATTGGCAGACTGACTCCAGTCTGCTGGAGAGCCTCTCCCCCTCTCTCCAGCAGACTCAGAACACTGGGCCCTTCTGTTCTCATTCAAGGTCCCAAATGAGAAATCATGGTTGAAACACAATGCATGCTAACAAACAAGAGCAAGAGGCAAGAGCAGAGCCATATAAGGGGAGTTGCGTCACCTCTGTTCACTTCACCGGGCCCTGTCTTCTACAGAGCCTTCTATTGGCGAATAGAGACAAAGCCCTGAACCGGAAGTTTACGGAATGCACTTGAGTCTATGAGCGTTTGTCAACATTTTTGTCCAGCACCGAGCCTAGTTGGTTCGGGATGTGCGTGTCTTATGTCTAGGTAATTAAAGTAAGCACATCCAAATTAAAAAAGCAGCAGAAAGTGCCGGAAATGACTGAGGAAGCATGCAGCACCGGTTCTGCTGACAGCTGAGCAGGCACGTGAAAATCTCCTCATTCTTATATTCAGGCATTTAGCATTTAACCCATTTAGACCTGAGACCGATTCTACAAAATGTCTCCAAATCCTAACAGTTTTCTGATATCAGTGGTTCTCAAACTTTTTCATGTCCAGGACCCCCAAACCTACAGTATATGTATTTGACCGCCGACCCCCATCTGAAAATATTTTGTTCCAGAGACCCCCAGAAGCAATGTTTTGAGTTAAAAAATTTCACACAAGCCACACAATCGCTTCAATATTGTTCTTTCAGAGAGACAAATCAGGAGAAAATCTACTTTATTATCGACCTTTCTCTG
Source organism: Gymnoscopelus microlampas (assembly GCF_963454915.1). Taxonomy (NCBI): domain Eukaryota; kingdom Metazoa; phylum Chordata; class Actinopteri; order Myctophiformes; family Myctophidae; genus Gymnoscopelus; species Gymnoscopelus microlampas. The sequence goes on along the minus strand of NC_139959.1, from coordinate 5,240,094 downwards.
TCGATGCACGCTCTCGCGAGATCTAGCACCAAACATAGGACGTTCGCAAGATCTTCCGCCAGACAGCGCCCTCTTAGGAGACCATTTGTATGACATTTGTGTACCATGTTGCCTCTAGTGGCTACAATTGTTATGGCGTATCTTTCTAAATCCACCATCTTTGGTTCAGTCCAGGCTGCAGGAAGTGGACACGGAGACGCTGTCCACCCACCTGTGTTTGTTTTACTCCTGCTTTACAAAGCTAATCTCTTTTCAATTATCTGGCTACAGTAAAAACCCTGTTTTGTTGACCATATCTTCTAACAGCATAATAATATACTGCCGGCTGGGCTGCTGTTATGAATACCAATCACTTCTTTTGTTGGTCTGCTTCACAAACACACACACACACACACACACACACACACACACACACACACACACACACACACACACACACACACACACACACACACACACACACACACACACACACACACACACACATACACACACACACACACACACACACACACACACACACACACACACACACACACACACAAGCCCCATCACCTTGGATGTGCTTGAGCATTGAAGAGAATATTATGCATGATTCAGCCTGCTCCCAGCTCCACAGCGCACGCAACGCAATGTCCCTTTGACCTGCAGTTTGTCTTGGGAGCATCTGCCCACAATTGAGAATATCGTCTCTGTCGGGTGGAAACCTCATATGTCCAAAACGATTGCTTTTCAGGATTCAAATTCAAAAACAGCAAAAGCAGCCGATCCACAAGCTCGAAACGCGTCGCTTTGCCCTGCGTTTCGAGCTTACGGATCTGCCACTTTTGATGCTTTTGTGTGACGCTGTAGTATGATCAAGTATAGGCCGTTAATTTAAGAAAAAAAACACAACAAGTCCAAATATGGAGATAAGAGGTTTCTGCCCGACAGCGACGATATAGGCCTACTCGTGTTATGAGGAGGATGGAGGGAGGTTCAGAAGGGCAACTCCTCTGAGCTGCCGGGCGGTGGAGAGGGCTGTTTTTTGTTTGAACAAGGCAGGGACAGGAATGTAAACAGGGCTGTGTTGTAATGGTATTTAAGCTAGCTAGATGTTGTTCTGCAACCCAGCATAAACTTAAGGGGATAGTTCACCCAAAAAATAACTTTTTTCCTATCGATTAGTCACCCCATGGAGACTTGAATTCATGAATATGTTTTAGTTTTTGTCGCATTCCTAAGCCAATGGTCGACCACAAGCCAGTGATGACCAGAGGACCGGTATAGGCATCGGTTCCAGTAGGAGACACAAAGGAGACTTGTGTCTCCTACTGGAACCGCTGCCGTTCATCAAATTATTGAATGCGACAAAAACAAAAAAAAATCCATGAATTCAAGTCATTTTACGGGTGAAGTATCCCTTTAAATTATAGCTTTGTTCACTGACTCCGGGTCCACCATCATGGGCGCTCGTTAGGTTACAGTTTAGTCCAGGCCCCGACAAGCAACGCAATCAAGCCCTGCATTTCTAGCCGGGGGCTGTCAGATCTGTTTTAGCCTATTTCATGTGAGTCTTCCTCGCATCAGTCAACGGAACACAGAACGGAGGGTAGAACGGATACACCCAGCAGAGTACCTCTGCCAACACTGCATTTGTCAAGGTTTGCCATTTCTACCTGACATTCAGTGGTGGAAAAAGTACTCAAATGTTTTAATTAAGTGAAAGTAAGTCCAGAATTTAAAAATTAATTGAGTAAAAGTACAAAAGTATTGGTATCAAAATGTACTTAAAGTACCAACAGTAAAAGTACTAACATTGACAATAGCAGATCTACGAGCTCACAACACGTCGCAATGCGACGCGTTGTGAGCTTGTAGATCTGCTATTTTCAAATAGCCTAGGAATAAAATAGGGCCAAAGTGGTTAATGTCTGTTTTATAATGTAATAATTTATATCTGCAAAGTAACTAGTAAATAAATAATAAATAAAGTAGTAGTAGTAGTAATAAATAAATAATTGTAGTGGAATAAAAGTACAATATTTGCCTCTGAGATGTAGTGGAGTAGAAGTAAAAGTACAATATAAACAATTGGAAATACTCCAGTAAAGTAAAAGTACCTCAAAATTGTACTTAAGTACAGTACTTGAGTAAATGTACTTATTTACTTTACACCACTGCTGACATTATGACTTATGTCATTTGACCTTGAAATTGTAACCTTTTCAACCCAAAAGTCATCTTTTTTTCAAGCAGCCTAAAGAAATCCTGCGATTGTTAGAATTGTATTGCTTTAATATCGGCCTATACTATTTTGCATTTTAAATTAAAACCTGTGGTCAGGAATCATTATTTATAAACAAACAGCAATCTATAGGCAATTATAATTTGGCACAGGTACCAAAAAAGAAGCATTCTTACAGTTCAAACTGAAAAACAAAAATGAAAATATAGCTGCAAGCAGCGATAATACGGGGCCAGGAGAGAGAAAGAGAAATGATAATTCCTTTAACAGGTCAGTTCATGAAAGTCCTTGCGGTCTTGTTTCCAATGAGGGCCTGTGAGCAATTAGGGGTTAAGAGTCTTGCTTGTGTCGATGACAAATTTCATCGACACATTTGCTGACCTGGCCTGGAATCGTACCTGGGGCAACCAGAGCCTCTGGCTCCCTAGGCGGGCTCACTAACCACTCAGCTATGGCCGCCCTTGAGAGAGAGAGAGAGAGAGAGAGAGAGAGAGAGAGAGAGAGAGAGAGAGAGAGAGAGAGAGAGAGAGAGAGAGAGAGAGAGAGAGAGAGAGAGAGAGAGAGAGAGAGAGAGAGAGAGAGAGAGAGAGAGAGAGAGAGAGAGAGAGAGAGAGAGAGAGAGAGAGAGAGAGAGAGAGAGAGAGAGAGAGAGAGAGAGAGAGAGAGGGAGGGAGGGAGGGAGGGAGGGAGGGAGGGGAGAGGGAGAGGGAGAGGGAGAGAAGAGAGAGAGAGAGAGGAATAGATTGAAGATAGAAACGGAATAGATTGAAGAGACAGAGACATGGAAACGGCATAGATTGAAGAGAAAGACATGGAAACGGAATAGATTGAAGAGAGAGAGAGAGAGCCATGGAAACGGAATAGATTGAGTCATGTTTTTTGCAATTCAACTTAAATGAGTGTGCATCAAGTGAGGCTTGAACCAGCAACCTTGCGGTCGTGAGGCACTCTTAGGCAGCTGCAACACTACCTATAGTGCTATAGCTTTGTCCAGGCTGATGTTGTCTGTTGAGGATCACAAACTCTTGCCTTCTGTCATGACCCAAGCCCCTGTTTCACTAACACTAAGATCACTCGTTCACAAACCATTTACCAATTAAGAAATTGTACATCTCCTCAGAAGCAAAACTAGTGAAAGTAGCCGATCTACAAGCTCACAAACCATTAAAAGTTGTCAGATTGTACATCGGCTATTTTCACAATGAAGTATGTTATACATTGAAAAAACATACTCTCATTGCTATCTGAAAAGTTGTGAGATTGTAGATCAGCTGTATATAAAAAACACTCAATTAAGTATTTCATGTTATCTTTAACAATTGCAGATGTATTCATTGATAGTCATGTTGTGTGAAATGCAACTTAGATGAAGTCTGCACCAAGTGAGGCTTGAACTGGTGACCTTCAGGTTGTGGGGCACACATTTAAGCGAGAAGCCACCAACAGACAAGAACCTGTGAAAAAGGAGATCACACAGATGATACAGTTTCACGCAAATAGCTGAAAAATCCTGGGTTTAAGTGTTTTTCAAACTGCTCAAGATTGCGGACAACCTAAGGGCGGTGCTTACTGGTCAACGTGATAGATGTGTTCCTCATTAGTCAAGGCACATGTGTAAGCAGGTCTAATGGCTGTCGGCCAAACGAGGCATGACTTTTGCCTGTTTAAAGTTTCAATTTTCAAAAAATTGCTATAGCGCCCCCGTTTCACCAATTGGAGTAAGATTGGTTTCAGTGATATTTGGAATGGCCCTTTACATTTCTGCAAAGTTTCAAAGAATGGTAAGTCTGCATGTATGTGTTAGGGGCAGATGAATAATTGTCATAAAACTGCAATATTCATTGGCTCATTAAAGCTTCATTTTTTCACTTATGGAAAATATTTTGCAAACGTTTTTTGGCATAGGTCCAAAGTTCATGTGTAAAAAGTTTCGTGCAGATTACTCAAAAATCCCAGGAGGAGATAGGTTTTAACTGTTTTTCATATAATTCAAAATGGTGGGAGATCTAAAGGTCAGAGGTCAAAAGTCAGAGTGTGAAAGTTGTTCAGCATGAGGAGACGCATGTGTGCATCGAAGTTTCATGGCTGTAGGTGAAACAGGGCATGAGTTGTACCTGTTCAAAGTTGGCATTTTTCAATTGAGTGCTATAGCGCCACCTTTTGACGAAAGATTGTGAGAATTATTTCTTGATCGTTTTTCATGACCATCTATCATATGGCCGAGTTTCATAAAAAGCGACTGCACGGTTCAGCCAGAACTGCCAAAAGTGGCAGAAGAAACGGAATAATCTGAATAACAAAACGGGTCCATGGTGGAAGCCTGGCCCCGTAAAAAATACAGCAGCTCATTATGTGAATAACAAAACGGGTCCATGCTGGAAGCCTGGCCCCGTAAAAAATACAGCAGCTCATTATGTATGGCCTGTGCTCAAGTGAGCATAAAATGTCAGCCCGGCCAGCCGCAATTTATTCCTTAATACTGTACTCACATCATGACCTATCCAACACTTTACAGTAGCCTACCATTATCTTATCAAAATGGAAAAAAATACAAATTTAAATAGCAAGTGAAAATCAGCCCTAAAGTCATTATGCAAATTGAGGAGGAGAGTGAGTAGGATATGAGGAGGAGAAGGTCACGAGGTCATTGATGTCTTCTCCTCCCACTCTCATACACTTGGGTTTTGTGGGCAAACTGTTTTTTTAATTGTTTGTTTCTTTTTTAGCAAGGCTACGATAGGAATGTAAACACACAGGGCCGTGTTGTGATGCCACTCTGCTGTAACAGGATGTTGTCTCTAAGCCCACTGTTTACGCCAGGGCCACCATTATCATAACGTTGCTCCCGGGCAGAAACCTCTTATCTCCATGTTTTGACTTTTTGTGTTTTTTTTTTCATAAATTAAAGCCCTACTTGATCATAGTACAGCGTCACACGAAAGCATCAAAAGTAGCAGATCCGCAAGCTCGAAACGCGGCAGGAACGACGCGTTTTGAGCTTGCTTTTGAATTTGAATCCTGAAAAGTAATAGTTTTGGACATACAGTATGAGGTTTCCACCCGACAGAGACGATAAGCTGGGTGGAGTTCAGTTCAGGACATTTCAAAAACTTCTCTTAACCCTGGGCAGCCCAAGATGGATAATTTTTTATTAGACATTGAGAAAGTAAAAATTGTATTCACAAAGCAGTTTTTTAAACACAAATGCTTCACAATACATAATTAAAAATACATGTACATGACGGGGGTTCCCCTTTGGCTGACCTGCTGGTGACAGTGCATAAATTCCATAAATTAGACAAAATAGTCCTCCCAGAAGCTGACCCATGCAGCTGACCCAGGTTTGAATCCCATCCCAGGCTCTTTGCTGCATGTCATCCCCTCTCTCCAACCCTTCTTTTCTCTCTGTCGCTGTCACAAAAAAAACTAATCACCACACTGCTCATCTCCTTTATTTGGCCATAGCTTTGCTGTGTGATGATGTTTGGTATTTCTTACATTAGTAAACATAGCCATACTGTCGAGCAGGATAATATCTAATGGACACGGACTGTTTGTGAATTATCGCCGGTATATTCATCGCATCCCATCAACTGATGAGTATAGACAATGGAATCTGCTTCAGAGTGGTTGTCCGTACACTCCTATATCGTCTCTGTCGGGTGGAAACCTCATAATATGAGCTTTGGACATATTATGTCCAAAGCTGTTACTTTTCAGGATTCAAATAATAAAGTAGCAGATCGACAAGATCGACAAGCTCGACGAGCTTGCAGATCTGCTACTTTTGATGCTTTTGTGTGTGACGCTGTAGTATGATCAAGTAGGGCGTTAATTTACGAGAAAAAAACCTGCAAAATGTTAAAATAAGGAGATAAGAGGTTTCTGACCGACAGCAACGATATTATGGTCATACTGTAGCCAAGAATGTCCCAGTGCCCTGCCCTGACGTTACCCCTCCCACTGGGAAGAAGCAGAACAAAAGAATGTATACTTGAGAATATGCAAGAAAGGAGGCGGGAGAAAAGAAGCACCACAGAATATGGCAAGAAAGGGGAGTAAGGGCGCGGTCACACCGAAGTTTAATTCTACCTTTGAGGGCGGAGCCATTGCTTTCCAATGAGAACAGAGTGGTTTGTTGCCATTTGCAGATTTCTGCAAATAAACGCTCCGTTCCCATTGAAAAACATTGGCCTCATAGGTAGAATTAAACTTTGGTGTGACCGCGACCTTACAAGTAAAAGTACAAAGGTTGTTGCATCGAAATATACTTTAAGTACCAAAAGTACCCATTATGCAGAAAGTCCCATTTCACAGGTTTCAAATGTATAAAATGTATACAATATTTTGAAAATAGACGATCTACAAGCTCACAACACGTTGCAATGCGACGCGTTGTGAGCTTGTACATTTTTTATTTTGCCGAAGTGGTTAACAATATAATCCAAATCTACAAAGTAACTAGTAAAGGGAGGAGAGCGAGGAGGTGCTGCTCTGTCTTCTCCTCTCTCTTGCTCTCATACGCTGTGGGAGGAACTGCTGTTTATTTGACCGAGGGTGTGATAGGAATGTAAAACCGGGGCTGCATCGTAATGCCATTCTGTCGGCAGACTTGTAACCAAGGGTAGAGAGCTTAGAGCCATCCATCCCACAGAGACTGCATCGTGGAGGGGGTGGAGGGGGGTGGAGGAGGTGAAGGTGGGGGGCTTGAAAAGAAAATAACAGATTAGATTCCATGACAAAATGCTGAACCATCAGGAAAAAAGCAAAGTTATGGGAGGACACACCACCTATGTGTACTGCGGAAGGGGAGGAGACGCAGAGGGTGGTCATTTTTAACGAAGGTTTCTGGTCTCGATTCTTTTCCGCTGCTGCTGTTTGGTTCAGGTTTGACAACAGCATTATTCACTCGGACTGTTAGTGGAGAGAGGGGAGGACTCCTGTTTTTAAAAAGGAGAGAAAAAGCTAAATAAAAAACAGTTGTTCGCCTTTTCTTTTTTTTCCCCCCTTTCTTTTTCATTCAACTTGTTTCCCCCTCATTGTAGCAAGTCAAAAAGCTCACTTCCTCCCCCGTCTCCAGCGTATCTTCCCTAGATAGCCCCCCCTTCCCCCTCCACGTCCTCCGCCTCTTCCTCACAGTGACAGATTGTGATATGAGGCAGACGGGCCGCGGCCATCACCTTGCCCCCAGAGAGCCCGCCCCCCTCCCCCCCATCTAAACGCTGGGCTGACAGCAGTGTGAGGAGAGCAGAGCCGCATTAGGGCCCGATGACTCACACTGTTAGCATAGAGAGTACCCGTCTTTACCTCATCTAGCTTCACGGAGCACCGGCAATTACCATCCCTCTTCCCATGGCAATGTATTTCTCTTCTCCTCAGCTCCACCAGATGACGGCAGCCGTGACAGACTGCCGCCCACCCCCCCCCCCCATGGGCACGTTGTCCCTGCTGTGCCCACTGCCTATATATTAACCCTTTCAACCCGGGAACGCATCTGTGTAATTTTTTTTGATTTCTTTGGGCTATTCAAAAATAGCAGATATACAAGCTCATAGCGCGGCACTGAGTGCCACGCTATGAGCTTGTAGATCTGCAATTCTTTTTTAAATCGTGATTTTTTTTAACATATATATATTTTTAAAGCAAACATTTGTAAACTCAAATCTTTGCTCCTGGGGGATTCTACAAATGTAGTCTAAATCCTAACAGTTTAAAAAAAAAACTTATGTTGCTATAATATCAGTGGTTCTCAAACCCCATGTCAAAATATGTTGTTCCAGGGACCCCCCAGAAGCAAAGATTTGAGTTAAACATGTTAACTCAAATCTATATATATATATATTCAAAGATTTACACAGATGTTTCTAAAACAGCAGATCTACAAGCTCGTAGCGTGGCACTCGGTGCCACGCTACGAGCTTGTAGATCTGCTATTTTTGAATAGCCAAAGACATCTAAAACGACACAGATGCGTTCCCGGTCTTAATGGGTTAAGGCCAAATGACTCACTTGTCACTGAGGATGTTTTAGACGAGAACATGCAAACGTTGTACATCAGTGACCTGTGTGCTCTGTGGTGCCTGGCAGAGATAATGACGGCATAAATGTATGCATGGCGTAGGAGGGCGAACGGCTCACCGTGTGACTTGCATGCGAACGGCGGGTCTTTAATTCCATTGTGATTAATGATCTGAGTGAAAGGCTGTAAACCCCTATATGACTTGCAAGCTGTGAGCTATCCTTTCCTAACACTGTCGTGTCGTGTTGAGACTGGAGACATTTTCACGTGGGAGGCGAAGCCAGCGAGCGCTAACTCCTTACCCATGTTAGACTGTGTGCTGAAATGCAAACCCAGTGGAAAATTGTCCTAAAGGTAAACCCAGTAGAAAACTGTCCTAAAGGTAAACCCAGTAGAAAACTGTCCTAAAGGTAAACCCAGTAGAAAACTGTCCTAAAGGTAAACCCAGTAGAAAACTGTCCTAAAGGTAAACCCAGTAGAAAACTGTCCTAGATGTAAACCCAGTGTAAAACTGTCCTAAATGTAAGTCCAGAAGAAAACTGTCCTAAAGGTAAACCCAGTAGAAAACTGTCCTAAAAACCCAGTAGAAAACTGTCCTATATGTAAACTCAGTAGAAAACTGTCTTAAATGTGGAAGGATATTAGTCCCATAATAGTCAAATCCAGTGATACAGTATAAAACTCAAGACACATTAACATGTTTTGCTTCTTTGTTTAACATCCACCCATTTCTGCTTATACAATAGACAGAAGCAGATGGATTTACATTCTGCTTGTAAATCGATCATACACATAGCAACATCCAGTTGTTTACATTAACAGTGTTAATGTACCTAAAAGTTAAATGAACACTCAGGATTTTAGTGTGCTAGACATTTTGTTTACCTACATCCACCGCCCCTATAAATACTGTATATACTGTTCAGTAAATGAATCATGTCGACAGCACAAGAAGCGAAAGTGCCCAAGAAGGAAATTCTTATTATAAATTAATAATGCTTGTTTTCTATCGTATGTGTTTGCTAGGGTTGGCAATAGTCCCGTATTCGGCGTGACGCCCCGTATTTTGACCAAAGGAGGCGGGACAGGCGTACGGGACGGGACGCTCAGTTGACAGGGCAGGCACAGTGCGCTCACTCGCGTGTGTGTATGTGTGTGCGTGTGTGAGACTTCCTCAGGAGGACGGGCACATCATTGTGTGTGTGGAAAAATGTGCGCTGAAGAGGAGATGGAGAGGAAGATGTCCTGGCCCTCCTAAAAAGAAAATACTTAGTTCTTCAGACAAACAGTGGGAAGAAAACTGTGTTAAGCCCTTGAGTGTAGATGTGTCCAGACTACAGAGCCTTCTGCACCTTGTGTCGGAGGTAGCTCTGTAGCACGTTAGGGTTTTCAATCAGTCATGGAGGAGAAAACACACCTAAAACACACAGCACAGCACAGACATGCTCAAGCGGGCGACACAAAATAAAGTTGCATCTTACATTGCTTTACCGAAAATAAGTTGTGCTGCATGTGAGGTTACGTTAGTATATCATACTGCACTATACTGTAGTTAAACATGGACTGAGCTACAACAACAGGGACTGCACTAACAAGCTGAACAGTGCAATGTTTAATGATTCAAATACTGCAAAGAAAATCCAAGGCCGAGATGATAACAGCCAACATGCTTGGCCCCAAAACTGTGCGGAATATCTGGAAAGAATGAGCTGTCCCCCTCCCCTTGATAGGTAGTAGTTCCCTTTTTAGAGGAACAATGGTTATTTAAGCACTTAAGAGATGATAGGCATAAACATCTGTTTGCTTTTTAATCCCAATTAAGACTGTTTAACCTGACTATGAGTTGGTATTCCAGAGACTGCATGTACAATTGGCGAATAATGATCTGTCATTCTGATATTGGGATCTAATATTAATTACTTTTTTTTTTTTAAATCTGCTGACTGCCTGACTCCTAATTGTCAGTGCTATGCTTATTCCACTGCATACATACAATGCAATGGAACAAAGTATAGAATGGTATGTTCTTGTTCTTTTATGATTTGTTTTTCATGCACACCTTGAAATGGGTCCTTTACCTGTATTTCATACTGTAACTATAGCAGTAGCAATGGTAAATCTCTCCATTCATTCCTCATTAGCAGACGCTCTAACCCCTGATTTATACTGGGTTGCATGCTGGTGTCACACGCACCAAAAATAGCAGAAGTACATGCTACAAGTGCACTGTAAATCGCCCTTAATGGTGGTATCGGTAGTCTCTCGAGGCAGGTGTGTTGGCTCCCACAGTTTTCAAATGCTTCTGCCTAGCAGTCTGTACTTGAAAATGAGTAAAACATTTAAGTGAATGCCCCACCTCCCTCCTACTTTACTGTTTCGCCTCTGCAGCCGTGTAAATAACTTATATAATAAGACGACCAGCGGGAGTCAACAATAAATAATTGTTGACGCCTATCTAGCTAGCTGCTTAGCAGAAATCAAATTATTTTAAAACTAGAAAATGTGCTCCTCGGAGCACAGGTCTCCGCCAGTACTGTTCCTGATTAATCCTGTCTTACCTATTTATATTACATATTGTCACGTGTCACTTGACCAATGTTAGCTTGGCTGATGGAAGCTCACTTCAAAAAATATAAATGATTTTTTGAAGTGACATACCTATTTATAGATTTTTGTTTCGTCATGTGTCTCGCTAGCCAATCAAAAGCATTGGTGACAACATATTGTCACGTGTCACGTGAAGCTTGACCAATGTTAGCTTGGCTGAGACGGACGGACACACGGAAGGACAAGAACGAAAACATACTCTCCACCTCTGGCGGAGACAAAGATGTTTTAATATATGTTTGTGAACATCGCCGATGATGGCTTCCTGATATCAACAGTTTTTCTGGGTCTGGTGTTGAATAGTGTTGGGCAGGTTGACTTTGCTTCTGAGCATACAAATAATAGTCTGACACAATCCATGTCAATTATGTTGAGACAAATTCACTGACACGGTCAGTCTGTTACATACAGTATTAGTATACCTAAATTGTTGTATGCTCATTACAATAATATTCAAAAGGGGTGCTCCATAGAGTGCAGATCTCCACCAGCCATTGCTTTTTAAAAACAACGTTGTGAATTTAACCGTGTACTTCAGTGAACTTGTATTTCTTGTTGCAAAGGACAGTGTCTAATAGCAGAGCATTCTCTTTTAGGAGAGGCTACAGAGGTGTCTGATAGCAGGGCATTCATTGTCTATTAGCAGAGGCTACAGAGGTGTGTCTAATAGCAGGGCATTATCTATTAAGAGAGACTACAGAGGTGTACAACTTCTGGCATGTGCAGCTGTAGTGCATCTTTACTTAACGTCACTTTTGTTGTGATCTCTCTCTCTCTCTCGTGCGACAGTACTCTATTTGTGTTGCGGTCCACTTGCATGCTCACAGTGTGTGTCATGATGTATCTGTGTGTATGTGTGTGGGGGGGCGTGCACATACATGTACATAGTTAACCGTGCTTGCCATGTGTGTGACTGTATGTACATTGTATTGGCTACTGTGTGTGTCTATGTTTGACTGAGGAGTTGTAAAACTGCTGTAAAGCAAAGCTGTTGTCCTGTTGTGGTGGCATAGTGGCACATTACACATTGGATTATCATTGGGTCTACCGTAGCTTTGCAGTGATGCGAGGTAAAGTGCCGGAACAGATTTCCTCTCGAGTAAAGCAAGTAACAAATGCTAATGAATGTTTAGAGGTGTTATCCTCTTCTTTTTTTTTGCTGTGCAGGTAGAGTTGAATCTTCCCGTCCCATTCATGGTATAACTCTTCTTCCCTAAACCTTAATCCATAACCCTTCCTCCATAAAGTGAGAGTACCAAGATGGTTTCAACCCCCCCTCCTCCCCCCATATCAAGCATTTCATTGTGCTCATTTGGTAGCCTAGTATAGGTCTTGTAAGTCAAATGACAACCTGTTGATGTATTTGTGTTTTCAACTGTCTGAAGTTCTCTGTACTTTTAACTGTAAAACTGCATTTAGGAAGCCATGCCCTCGCCTTTTGCCTTTTTGGTCTTTGTAGATTGTCTACAATTCTCTACGTTCACATTGGGTTTGAATTAAGATTGTCACACATTATTATTACAGGATTGAAAATATTGATATAAAGATTGTCCTCTTCTTTTTTTAAACATCCTTGTTGACTGGCACTTTTTGGGCCTCCTGCTTAAGTTGTTCATTTGACACTGCAAAAAAAACAAGGTTTCCGGCTATGAAAACCGATGAATATGAGATGTAAACTCAGAGAATTTACAAGAATTTACAAGAGTTTTCCACTCGGAAAACTCAAAGTTTTGTAGGTCGGTAAACTCCTGTATGGTACCAAATTAAGTATGCGTGACCCCCTGCTGGGGTTGCTGCCAGAAAATCACACCTTCAGCCCTGACCTAGATTTCCACAATTTGGTAGGGGGGAGATCCCCCCTCCCTATCTCGAGTAATGCTACTGAGCATGTGCAATAAGCCACGTATGATTGGCTGTGACGTAGGTGGGCATCCCGCCCTCATTTTGGGGGTCACATTGTGTGGGGGGGGGGGGGGGGCTCACAAGGTGACCCCCCCTCCTAGGGATCTTGGGGGGGGGGGGGGGGGGTGCCCCCCCCCTTATTTTATTTATTTATATATATATATATATATATATATATATATATATATATATATATATATTTATTTATATGTTATGTATGCATTTATTTAGTTATATATACACACACACACACACACACACACACACACACACACACACACACACACACACACACACACACACATACATACATGATTCTGAAAACAAATAGGCAACAATCTCAGTCAGGTAAATTGTGTTTATTGATAAAAAAAAAAACATATGAATATATATATATTTTCTTAAAGCGAACATTTGTTACTCAAATCTTTGTTTCTGGGGATTCTACAAATATCTTCTAAAACAGTAAAAAAAAATCCCCCGGGGTCTTTGAGGGGGTTCCAGGGGGTCCCCAGCTAAATGATGGATAGGAACCAAATGGACCCTTATGGGTCTGTAACTCTGAGAGTGTACAAATGGAACCAAATCTGCTCCAAAATCGTGGAAAATGTGTGCAAATCTTTGAATATATATATTTTCTTAAAGCGAACATTTGTTACTCAAATCTTTGTTTCTGGGGATTCTACAAATATCTTCTAAAACAGTAAAAACAAAAAATCCCCAGGGGTCCTTGAGGGGGTTCCAGGGGGTCCCCAGCTAAATGATGGATAGGAACCAAATGGACCCTTATGGGTCTGTAACTCTGAGAGTGTACAAATGGAACCAAATGGACCCTTACGGGTCTGTAACTCTGAGAGTGTACAAATGGAACCAAATCTGCTCCAAAATCGTGGAAAATTTGTGCAAATCTTTGAATATATATATTTTCTTAAAGCGAACATTTGTTACTCAAATCTTTGTTTCTGGGGATTCTACAAATATCTTCTAAAACAGTAAAAAAAAAATCCCCATCTCCAAATGTTTTTTTCCAGGGACCCCCAGAAGTTGTACAAAACTCCCACAAAGGGGACAATAATAACAAAAAGAAATTGTAGTTCTGTCTCTCAGGCAGTGTCTCGCTGAACGGCCTCTCTTGTCTTTGGAGTCCCTCCACCAAACTGGACAACTTAGTTACTGTGTAAGAGAGCTAAAAATGAGCTGTTCTGTGCCAGTGTGTCTCGCCGCACGCGGTGGTGATGAAGGGAACGCGGGTCTCTTCGGTTGTCTTTCCTCTCCTGAAGCACCTGGCATAAAGCAGAAAGCTCCTCATCTCTCTCGGGTGGAGATGAAACAATCCACACCGCCCGTCCATCTACGATGCCGTCCTCTTCATCTGGGCCTGCGTGCGCCCACACGGCCCTTTCTCCATCAGACTCCAGACATGCAGTCCTGGTGGTCATCAACTGTAAAACATAGAATAGCAATTAAATTATGTATTACATTACCATTATTACAGGAACACAGAATGTAAAACAAAAAAACATCTTACAAACAGTTCCATATAACTTACCCTCAATCTTCTCTGTCGGCTCTTCATTGAGGCATTCATCTTTTTCTTCTGGTCAGCATTCTCTGGTTGGTCCAGGCGATGGCTTCTTCTCAGAGACTCAAAGAGAGTCCTGCAAGCCGCTGAAATACAAGGAAAACACAATTAGGATCTATTTAGTTGTTTATCTACACAAACAACACAATTCCACATCTACACTGCTCTAAAAGAGAACCTACATGTGACTGCAATGTTTAACTGGCCCCAGTAAAAGTCTAAAAAGCAGTATATGTTAATTGACTTGATTCCAGAGAAGCCAGTTTCAGAGTGCAGACTGCAGACTGTAGACACCTCCACCCCACCCCCGACCTGTTCAAAGCCTCCATCAAAACCTAGCATTTAAGCTTTTGAACTGTATGTGAAAGGCTAACACAATTACCTACTTAGATAAAATAAAACAAATCAATAAATATGTTGTAGCACATGTAAAAGTTTCAGCTAATAGCTTAGCTAGCATACTATAATAATTCAACCAAGACAAGCAGGAAGAATACCCAAACTGAGCAGCATAAAACAGCATGAAAATAAAGTTTAGCTTGTGTTTAGCTTGATGTAAACAAGCCATAGGCTTTTTGGGGTTTAAAATCCTCTTAGCAGACCTTGTATTGAACTGTAGGTTACTTGCTCTTTTTTTTTTAGCAAACTGCTAATAAAGTATTCAATCAAAATCAAACAAAGGAATACACAATAATCTATAACTTAAAGAGATCTGTACAGCATGTAAATCCACTTACTTTCTTAGTTTTCACTCCTCTCTGCTTGGCTCCTTTTCTGATTTGAATTTGGTGAACAAAGGGACTCAATGGGGTCCTGGAAGGGCCCAAATAAGGACCTTTAGCTGTCCTGAGAAATGCCTGACCAAATAAACAATAAATAAATAACAATAAAATACTAACTGAATACTAAATACAATGGGCTTGCCTGTCTTAAGGTAAATGTGCAATAATGCATAAAAGCAAACATCACCAGCCTTTATCAACATAACCTGTGCTGCTGTAAATGAACACCCGTCTCTCTCTCTCTCTCTCTCTCTCTCTCTCTCTGTCTCACACACACACACACACACACACACACACACACACACACACACACACACACACACACACACACACACACACACACACACACACACACACACACACACACACACACACACACACACACACACACACACACACACACACACACACCATCCCCCTTCACACCTCAAGCAAGCTCGCTTGCTTAGGCTACTCCCCTGTCTGTCTTTGAGTGTCTTCCCACAGGTCCTGCAGGCTGGGCATTGGGTTTTCTGAAAAACTTGTGTCCAAAACAGTTACTTTTCAGGATTCCATTTAAAAAAGCATTTGATGCTTTTGTGTGACGCTGTAGTATGAAGAAGTAGGGCGTTTATCTAATAAAAAACATAAGTTTGAATATGGAGATAAGAGGTTTCTTTTCGACAACAGCGATATAGCAGCAACTAATTTGGTCTTCTTCAGTTTAGTCTTTGGTTTGCACACATCCACTCACTTACTGATTCTACAGACTAACACACTCCATGCCATTCTTTGTTATATTTAAGTTAAATATATGATATTATTGTATACACTTTTAAACCAGCCGTGTGTCTTCCTCCTTTTTGTTATGGCCTACGAGCCAGGTCGTAACAGTGTACAGTAGGTAAGATACCCGCAGCAGCACATAAAGCAGACATGTCCAAAGTCTGGCCCAGGGCCCAAGCGTGACACACAGGCAAAGGTGGACACACGCACGCACGCACACACACACACACACACACACACACACACACACACACACACACACACACACACACACACACACACACACACACACACACACACACACACACACACACACACACCATTAAGTCAGTCACCTATTCGGTGAACAGATATGGGAAATATTCTTATTCACTTAGATTATATATAAAAAAAAAGATTAACAAATGAAGCCCTTTTTTAAGCCCTTAACAAAAACATTGAAAAGTATAGTTTTGTTTTGTTCCATTTTTGCTTTGGTAATGGGGAGAGGGAGAGAGAGACCCCCTCTTTAAACAAAGAGTGAATTTGGATGTCAAAGGAAATGGCCAGTCTCCTGCTGGGTCTTTGTCTGGCAGAGGAACGGTAAATCACTGATTTCCAAAGTATATAGACGTATTTCACAGTAAACATTTTCAACTGTAAATTTCCAATTACGTACAAAAACACCAGCAAACTGCAGGTTTACTGAGCAACTGTAAATGCCCAAAAATGCCCATTAATGCCTCTTTTCTTGCAGTGTGAGCTGTTTTTCTTTCTCTCAATATTTTTGCCATGTCTCCATTTAGGCTCCTATTTCACACCTGTCCTTATTAATCATAGCACGTTTACCTTGCCCCCCCCCCCCCCCCCCCCGTGTGCCCTTTCTCAATCCAATGCAATTGTAAGTAGAGGTATCTACTCAATTATGGCTGACATAATCAAGTTTTGCAGATCTACTTTAACAGAAGCTGATTGCATTACTTGATGCGAAACTCATTTATTTCTTCTCTTTGGGGATCGGCGATGTGCAAGAGAGTCGAGCTGTGCAGACGTGACTCCACATAATGAAAAAGTCCACCCCATGCAAAGTCATCGTGGACGTTCTCGAGCATGTGACCCGCAAATAGTTTCAGAGGTGAGCGAGGGAAGAAAAACCCATTAAGACCTGAGGCTGATTCTACACATGCCTTCTAAATCAGTAGTTCTCAAACGTTTTCGTGCCAAGGACCGCCAAGTTCATATATGTTATGTTTGACACCCCCCCCCCCCCCCCATTTGAAAATGTTTTGTGCCATAGACCCCAAGAATAGAAGAGAAGATTTGTGTTAAAAAATTCAAGAGTATTTTAAAAAAATGACGAACACTTTCAAGATTTTTCCAAAATGTACAAGTGTTTTTTTTCTCACTATTTTGAAAGGCTAAAATGTAAAATGACATATTCTTTCCCGGTTTTAATGGGTTATTAAGGGGGGGTGTTCTATTTTAATTTTTTGTTCTATTGTCTTTATTGGCCTGGTTACATAAGGAGAATGCTCATTGGACAACGTCACTGGGATAAATTGCCGCAAAAGTGGGAGATAATAGATTACTACATCAGAATCAGTGTCATCGGGTGGCGCTCATGCAAAGGGTAATTCACCGCTCAATTACCTCCGCTGTATGTTGTGAGAATGGGTTTTATCGTGTGGCAAATGAAGGAGGCTTGGTGTCCCCCCCCCACCCCATCCCCCTTTTTTTTCTTATTCTTCCACAGGACCAACAATCTTGAAACCCTGGACAAGGGTAATTACTCTCCTGTGCTCATTCTGACTTCTATCTTATGGTAAGATGAAAAGTGGAGGATAGATAGTAATCATCTCATTTCTGACTCGCAGAGTCGCAGGGGAGATGTCTTAAATGTTATTTTTACGGTCAAGGCAACGAGAGGGCCGATTATTTGAGGTAGTGAGGCTTCAGTTCTGCAATCCAAGGGCGTTTTTTAAAAAGCTTTTTTGCTCCACATGACGACAGATTGATGATTAGCTTTAGTCTCACCATGGAATCCAACCCACGCTTGTTCAATCTCTGGGTTTTGGCACAAGTCCGATATAGGAACACAATATTTCTTATATTATGACTGATAGATGGCCGTGCCTGGCTGCTAATATCCATCTGTTGGCTGCCAGGTAAAATTACCCAACAGAAATGACAGCAAAAATGTCTCGCCCTTTCAGGGGGGGCTACTGCTGCTGCTGCTGTCTCATAATAGCCAGATTCTTGTTGTTCATCTTTTCCCCATACTCTTCCTGTCTCTCATCAAATCATTTCTTGCATCCCCTTTTCTCAACTCCCTTCCCTACTGTGTGCGTCAAATTGTCGGTAGCTCAGTCATGTTTAATAGCTACTTGTCATCTTGTCAGTTTGTAAATGCCGCCCCTTACTGTTGTTGTGTTCAGTTTGACATTTCACTGGAACTTTCATTGAGGGGGGAGTGGGTTGGGGGTTTGGGGGGTGCAATGAAAAAATATGAAGCTGCTGTCTTGATGCTGCTGTCAAGGATGTTTGGACTTCTCATGCATTAAGAGAACACACACACAGACCCCACACACACACACACACACACACACACACACACACACACACACACACACACACACACACACACACACACACACACACACACACACACACACACACACACACACACACACACACACACACACACACACACACACACACACACACACACACTCTCTCTCTCTCTCTCTCTCTCTCTCTCTCTACAAACCTCCAGAGAATTCCAACTGCCAGTGGAATTGGAAATGTCCAAAACAGTGAAATATGGGATCAGATATTAAACCCCTGGAAGTTTGAAATATTCTCCAGTCTCCACCAAAAAATGTTCTCTAAAACACAGCAATATGTTTTATCATGTTTTGACTACAGGTCTTTTATGTGGTTTGTTTGTTAAATGGCAAAACCACTCTGGAGGCTCTCTTTTAGTTCATAAACGCAAACAAAGCTGATTCAGACAATATAGAACATCAGAAAACCCAGTACTGTTTTCTTTTCTTTTTTTTAATAAAAATATCAACTTCCTGTTGATTGTATCATTTGAAGATCCAGATCCGCTGATCCAGTCCGGGTTTTCTTCCTAATAAGAATAGCAAAATAGGAAGTTGACATTTTTATTAAAAAAACAAACAAGGTTTTGAGATGTTCTATGTTGTCAATCAGCTTTGTTTGCTTTCGTTTACAGGCTAAAAGAGCTCCGCTTGAGACTCTTCACCCTACAATGTAAGTCAACGAGGAGCATATTTAAAATGATCAATTTCTAATCAATGGAGAAATTATTTTTGATTTCTTGTCCACCTTTGGAGTTACATCATGGACACCCTAACTAACCCAAACCTGTACCGAAGTGGTCTTGCCCTTCAATAGAAGCCTCACGGGCAGTAATGTGTGCGTGCGTGCGTGCGTGCGTGTGTGTGTCCGTGCGTGCGTGTTAATAGAAGCCTTGCGGGCAGTAATGTGTGTGTTTGTTAATAGAAGCCTTACAGCGGTAATGTGTGCTCTGATGCAGTGTTGTATAAAGCTGAACCTCCATTAGTGCTGCCCTATGATTAGCACTCATTACTGTATGTGCTGCTCCGAATAATAATCACACGCACGCCCAAACCATCATAACATTATGAATCAGACATGTATGGTGACATTGACGACATCTCCAGCTGAACGACCCCGGCTTACCTATTGCCCTATCATTATCAGCGTTTCCCCTAAAGAGCTGCGGAGCGTGAAGAAATACCGCACCCACTGCTCTTGCGGGAAGATAACAAGTCCCCTCTCCCATATTATCCCATCTCACCCCGTGGATGTGCTGTGAGCGTTACACAGTGGAGTGTTTTCTACTTATCACCGCGAGGAGCCACAAGAGAAGCGGCTCGCCTCTCCTCTCTAATGATGTTGCCCCCATCATGATCGTTTACCGAAGGGACCTGAGGGGACCTGTCCCCTCGGGCCGGGAAGGGTGACTTTTCCTGAAATTCCCTGAAATGTCTCGGGAGGAGGAGGGGAGGGAGGGGGGGTGTGATGAGGCCACCCCTGCTGCTGTCACTGCTGCCTCTGCGGGCTATTTTCATCCTCCAACCTTATAGGAGCTTGAAAAATCTGATTTTTTTTTTTTTTTTTTTACCTCAGGCCCAGGTTACGTTCATCAACGGGTTTGTGTGTGTGTGTGTGTGCGTGTGTGTGTGTGTGTGTGTGTGTGTGTGTGTGTGTGTGTGTGTGTGTGTGTGTGTGTGTGTGTGTGTGTGTGTGTGTGTGTGTGTGTGTGTGTGTGTGTGTGTGCGTGCGTGTGCGTGTGTGTCACATCATGGCCCTGGTATTTAATCCGAGCCCTGGTCCCTTCCCTTCTCGCACAGATGTTCAGGGACAGGACTTGCCTGCTGGGTCCAGAGCTTATACTTTCCAAAAGTCCCCTTATAGTGGCTGCAGCCAGCTGGGCGCTTAATGGATGCTGCAGCCACAACACTTACTCATGTGAGTACATGTACCGCACACACACACACACACACACACACACACACACACACACACACACACACACACACACACACAGGCTGCCGTGATGGGAAGGCTTTGGGGAACAGGCTCTCAAATAAGTAATAATAGCAGATGTACAAGCTCGCAGCTATTTTTGAGTAGCCGACATAATAAATGGATGAAGTGGTTAAAATGATCGTGACGCCATATTAACTACTTTTGCTGGGGACCCCCTGGAGAACCAATGCCTTAGAGAGAGTCTACTCCTACGTTATGTCACCAACGATCAGTTGAGCAAGATACACCTGCGTAGGGAGTGTCTCCCCCGACTACTGAGTTTAATAATGTATGGACGCTCCCCCAGTCAAATTCTAGCTGCAGCTTGCAGTATAAACTTCAGCATCTTAACCCGTTAAGACCGGGGACGCATCTGTGTAATTTTAAGATTTATTTGGCTATTCAAAAATATCAGATATACATGGACATACGAGTGCCGCGATATGAGCTTGTATATCTGCTATTTTTTGAAAGATCTTGAAAAATATGTACAATTCTTTGAATAATCTATTTTAAAAGCAAACATTTGTCACTCAAATCTTTGCTTCTGGGGATTCTACAAATGTCTTCTAAATCCTAACAGTCTTTTTTGAAAAATCGTGTTTGCTATAATATCAGTGGTTCTCAAAAATGATATGTATTTGGCCATGGACCCTCATCTCAAAATATTTTGTTCCAGGGGACCCCCCAGAAGTTGTAACAGAGTTAAAAATGTTCGCTTTAAAAACATACAATATTCAAAGATTTGCACACATTTTCACGATTTTTCAAAAATAGCAGATCTACAAGCTCATAGCGCTGCACTCGGTGCCGTGCTATGGGCTTGTACATCTGCTATTTTTGAATAGCCAAAGAAATCTTCAAATGACACGCGTTCCCGGTCTTGAAGGGTTAATTGGAAATGTTTCCTTCTCTGCTCTGCCTCCGATTGCTTTTTAATTGTTTTCTGTCACCTTGCCTCCCCTCAATAGCCTGGAGAGACCGCGTTTGTGTTTGGCGCAGTGCAGGAGCTCAATGTAATCGGGTAAATGATCATAATTAGGGAAACATAATTGTAGACAGTTATTCAGTTTAAAATGACCCGGAGGTGTGAGCTAAATGTTTTTGAAAAATACACATTCTCGTGGGTTGGGTGGCTTGGAGAATTTCTTTTTAATAAACAAACTTATAATGAGGCCCAAGGACTAGTTATTCAAGGGAGGGATTATTATCAAATGATTACAATTTTATCCGGCCGAAATCGAACCTGTCCTCCGCCAGTGGGCCCTTTTTCAGCTGTTACCTCGTGTTGGAAACGATCAGGGTTTTGTGGTGACTGTACTTAAAGAGTATACTTCCTCCACGGTGCTCCAGTGACACTGCAGGAGAATACAATATGGTCACGACAACCCTCACAATGTCACTGAGATGCAGCACCGCCGAGGAATGTGAGCAGAGTGCACGAGTAAGCACAAAACTTGATATAATATCCACACATAGTAGTTAGACGTCCGCTAACGTGCATGGACCACCCATGAGAGGGGCAGCCCAGAGGAACCCCCAGGCAGTTTATCCCAATTGGCCCTTGGCCCTGTTTTTCTTTCCCAGGGTGGGACATTTCTGTGGCTTACATGCCGTGTATGTGTTACTACCCGTTTGGGACCTGTATATGGGGCATCGTTTTTTTTGGGCGCCGCGAGACTACGCCAATGTAGACAGGGGCGTAAGCAGAGCGGTGTGTGTGTGTGTGTGTGTGTGTGTGTGTGTGTGTGTGTGTGGTATGGGGGTGTAGAGCTTATGGGTTGAAGTTCTCAGTCGCCACGACTGATTTCAGTCATTTGGATTCCATAGAACAGGGGGTCCGGGACCCCAGGGGGTCCTCAGAGTTACTACAGGGGGTCCGCCAAATCTTTGTGTGATATGATTTAATTTTTTACCTTAACCACTTGAACCCTAGCATCCCTTTTCTGAGGAGAACTTTAGCCAACAAATAGCAGATCTACAGGCGTTGTGAGCTTGTAGATCTGCTATTTTTGGCAAAGAGGTGTTTGGTGTAGAGGGAAAAAAGAGCAGACCAAGTAAACAAAAAAAGTTTAATCTGAAACACAATTTTATACAATATAGAGGGGGTCCCTGCTTCATCTCTCTCTCAGCTAGGGGGTCCTTGGGCTGAAAACGTTGAAGACCCCTGCCATAGAAGCCAGCATGTCTTCTATGGAAGCTGGAGGCATGTTGCGACACATTGAGGGCTTGTAGATCGGCTATTTTCGGGTTTTAGTTCGAGATTAGAGCATTTGAAAAGTGGGCAAACTAGCAATATGTTCAGAAGCATCTTCCATAAAATCTTAATAGTCTGGAATATTTCATATAAAAGCAAAGGTTAAAGCCTTAATCTTTGATTTATTCACCTGGTTGGCAGTATGCAGAACAGCAGGGAAATATGACTAAACCATCATCATTTTACATATTGTGTTACTGTAACTAATAGGAATCAGTGCTAGTGTGGGGGGCGGGGAGGGGAGGGGGGTCCTTTTCACACTGTTTCGCAAATTGCACATTATAGGACTTGGCCATACAAACACTTTCAGTCGTGAGATTGTATTTTGCTTTAATCCATGAGAGCATTAGTGCATAGCAGTGGCGGCCATTTTGTATTGCCACAGATAGAAAGCCCCTACATTTTTCCCATAGAGATTTCTGAAAATATATTTTTAAAATTATTTTAAGCCTGGACACCATCCAGGCTCCTGGTGAATCATGAGGGCGGCAGTGGCTCAGGGGTAGAGTGGCCGGGTAGAGTGAACTGGAAAACCACAAGGTTCCCAGTTCGATCCTAGCCTGGCGTAGCTAGACTATATCACTGCGTGGATATGAGTCTGGTGCTTCCATGAGGACGTTTTGTTTCCCAAGGGGCGGGATCAAAACAATGTCCCTACAACCAACTACCAATTACAGTCGCCCATATTCGAATACTGGGCCCTGATTGGTGCCCCACGTCTTCTGGAACAGGAAATGGATTCTCTATGGAGCGGTGCCAGACCCAAATCGCAGAGTGCAATTTTTTTTTGCACTCGCAGATTCGTCTGGTCCCAGGCTAGTTCGATCCCGGGCTGGGGCGCTCCCCTAGAGTTAGTGTCGAAGTGTCCTTGAGCAAGACACTGAACCCCAAATTGCTCCCGATGAGCAGGTTGGTGCCTTGCATGGTTTCCTCCGCCATCGGTGTATGAATGTGTGTGTGAATGGGTTAATGGCACAATCAATGTAAAGCGCTTCTGATAGAAGCGCTATATAAATGCACCATTTACCATTTACCATGAACAAAACACATTTGATTCTGTGTGAAACACTATTTGAATATTTAATTATATAATATAATATATTTTAAATACCCTTTTTTTGCGGTTTTCAAATAGCCTATTCTTTGACACAGAATCAAATGTTTTATGGTGATCATTCACCAGGAGCCTGGATGGCTTGGTTCCAGGCTTAAAATAATTCATACAAATATTTTCTGAAATCTTTATGGGAAAAATTAATGGTCTTTCTATCTGTGGAACCACAAAGGACAGGACAGCGTACCAGGAGTTAATGAAAAGAATCTGCCTCTCATATTCAGCCGACACAAAACGGTCCGGCCCCGATAACAGCGATGCCATCACAACTTAGAGACTACATCTATCACTGGCTCAGATCTGGGGGTTCAGGTGTTGATACATCCTGTGGGAAAGCACCTTCCACTGCACCACTTTCTATCAGTCAGCGTATCTTGACAGAAGCGCAAAAGAGAAAATAAAACACATGACAGATGCTCATATGGTCGTCTGGCCTTGAAGAGAGAACAGATGCGATGCCAGGCAATCACCAGAGGTATAAACACTGTAGATGCAAGACGTGCCGCGGTCTATTTTTCACATGTGTAATTGAAATGCTCAGTGTTTCAGAACGACGCATGTCTTGTGTCTATGTTTCCTTTGTGTGATATTGTTTTAACCCATTAAGACTAGGAACGCATCTGTGTCACTTTTAGATTTATTTAGGCTATTAAAAAAAAAGCAGATATACAAGCTATGAGCTTGTATATCTGCTTTTTTTTTTAAAACCTTGACATTTTTTGCAAATCTTTGAATGTATGTCTGTTTTTTTAAAGAAAACATTTGTAACTAAAATCTTTGCTTCTGGGGATTCAACAAATCTCTCCTAAATCCCAACAGTTTTCTGAAACACTTAGTTGCTGCTAAAATTTTCAAACCTTTTCATGTCAAGAAGCGCCAAAATGATCGTTTTTGCGGATCCGATCTCAAAATATTTTGTTCCAGGCACCCCCAGAAGCAAAGATTTGAGTAAAAAAATGTTTTCTTTCAAAAACATATACATTCAAAAATGTGCACACATTTTCAAGATTTTTCAAAAATAGCAGATCTATATCTGCTGTTTTTTAATTGCCAAAGATATCTTAAAATGACACACAGATGCATTCCAGGTCTCAATGGGTTAAGCGTGTGCTTGGTTGGCCTCGCTGGCCTTTGTGCTGGCGGCTTTCTGATGGCATTTTCCTTTTCATGCAGAGAAGGTAATTAAAGAGATGGCAGAGGCTCTGAAGTGGGAGATATGAGGCTGGTGCTGCTGCATGAGCTGAAAATGCCACATCTCTGGATGACAAGCTAAGGCGCCTCTAGAAAATGAAATAAAACGTCACATGATTAAGAGGGGAGGGGGGGGGGGATCTGCAGAATTGATAAATGTCTCTGCTTCTGCTCCACCACATTGTCCATTTATCTTCCTTTGTTAAATTACACCCTCTCATTTTGTTTCGTCCTAACATTCTTGCCCCTCTCCATCAAAAAGGGGAATTAGAGGAACGCGTGAGCTATTTGTTTCCCACTTGCCTCTTTCTGTGCACTTATGTTATCGGCTGTTGTTGCTGCTGCTGCAAACCACCCGGTGATTGCTGCTGATAATTAGCCTCAACATTGTAGTGTCCCACATTACATGGAATGCTGATTAATGTCTCTTGAAAAGCCACTCGGGGCGCAGAAGCTGCAAACTAGCAATACATGCAAATAGAGTCCATTTACAAACCGCTTCATATTTCAGGCTCAACAGTCGATTTTCCAATCACGGGCCTACAATTTGCACCCGTTTTTCTTTTTGTACGTTCGTTCTCATTGTCTGCTCATGGCGGCGCGTGTAGACACTGCGGCCCGGTGCTCCGCGATATGTAGCAGAAGACAAGGACTTACACTAGAATGGAGATTCTGTGTTTAAAGGACTATTACACTGGATGTGTACCCGAAGAGTTTACGATTTCCCGGTGGAGATCACTCATTCAGCGGGACACACAGAGACATACGGCCGACCAACAGTTTATGGCATAGCTCTATCTGTATTTCTTTGTTGATGCTGCTATTTGTTTTAAGTGGATGCACTAAACAAAATGTCATTGTATGTTCCATACAGTGACAATAAACATCTTATCTTATCTTCTGTCTGCAATGTGATTTCATACATTTTCTATTGGCATTTGTGATCTGACTTTCTTTGCATGTATGTGGGGCAGTGGCAGGTTCATTCTGTAAGGTAAACAAGAACATCATTTCATGTGTCCTTCTCCTAGATGTGTGACACTGCCACATAAATGTGTGAAATAATGTATTTCCTGTCCAGGTATGATGAGTATTGAAAGAAAAAGATACACAAGAGACATAACATACTACTTACATAACAGGGGAATATGTTGGTTAAAATATGGTTGAATATTTAACACCTAAATGTAGTGTACGGGGGGGAATAAAATGGTTTGTGTAAGGTGATTATGGCCATTATGATTCATTTCTGTTGACATGGTTCACTCATCGGGGGAGCTGTGGGGAAAAAGCAGCACATGAAGGAAAAGTTCCACAGGAAGTGAGGTATCAGGAACAGCTATAAATTTACAGGAAGTGAGGCGGCTGGGGGTCCCATTTTAGGTATTAAAAAATAGTGTTTGGTGGTGTTTGAGAAAGAGACTCTTGTAAGCCTAAATCAGGAATTAATAAACCACTGTGTAGTGGGGCCGGAGAACTTTGGGAGCTGGAAGGAGAGAAGTTTGGTCGAGGAACATTTCTGAGGGTTTAGCTCTGAAGCCAGTCAGAGCTTTTGGAAGGAACCCATGTGGCCTCCTGACTTCAAGGTTGGGTGAGGAATATACTTTTTTTATGCAATGCATTGCCTTTTCATTTGATGACTTTGGGATTTACTAGATTTTCGGCAGTGGGCCTGTGCGCCTTGCCTCTGGGGCCCACTGCTCCGAGATCCCCTAGAGTTTAACCAGGGACCTTAAGGTACCCAGTCACCATGTGCGGCCACGGGGAGGCACTGCAGAAGTCTTGGCACTGGAGCGGCTTTGTACCGGCAGGAGGAGGCTTACGCATTGGGCTCCTCTTTTTCACCCTCCATGAGGAGGGCTAGCCGGTGGTAGTAGCTGAAAGCAGAGTAGCAAGCAGAAGCAGCATGCAGCATGCACTAACTACAAGCACTATACTACCACAGATCTACTGCACTACGCATCACACAGCCCTGCATGCAAGCACAGGACGTCCCACACTGACATACGTGGATGTACTCAAGAAAGATGCAGGATCTCTCTAGGTCTGAGAACGACCTAGAGAGAGAGAGCCATTGCCCCAATGGGGAGTACTCTACTCTCCTGTGGCAACAGAAATGATAAGTAATTTGTGCCACAGTTGTGTTTGGAGCAGCTGTGAATGTTTCTACAGTCAGACTCTGGATAGGAGGAGTGATGGCTGGTGTGAGGGAACCATATTGGGGCTCTTGTTGACCCATAATGCATGATTTATCCTCGGTTGTTGCACATTGTGTTGCTCACCGAAAATAGGTGATCTACAACAGCATGTTCAGTTGCGTAGTTTGGCTATTTTCGGTGTGTGACACCGGTGTGCAACTCAGACATAGCATTCACATTCATTAGCTTATTGTCTGCTGGTCAGCTGTAAAAACCTAATGTCTATCGTTTAATGTTATCTATGTAAGTTGTATTTTCTGTGGAAACTTTGCAGATATCATTTGTTCTGAAGTGAGGAGATCAATAATATAGTGTGAAACACATGTGAATGCAACGAAGGAAAATCTGCAATGTTTTCCTAAAAACCTGACGAATATTTCCTGGCTTGGGACCAATTTGGCTGCAGTGATGAAGCCTCCACCCATGGACGTAGCAGTGGAACCGACTACCCATGGCCCCAATGTTGGGCAGGGAGGGCCTTCTAAAGTCTAGGTTATGGTTGCACTGGTAGTTGAATGTGTAGTGCGACGGCCAATGTCTTCAGTTGGATTCCAGCCAGTGCCATTTGTTTCCCTCAGCTTCCTGTCTTCATACAGAGAATCGGCACATTATTTTTGTTTTGCCCTTCATTTGTCAATAATGTAAATACTATATTATACTAGAGGTTCGGGCCGCTACGCAGGCCTCACACCTACGCCGCACTGCCAATCCGATCATTATGTCATCATAGTTTGTCAGAGTACCTGTTGTACCCATCTGTCTGTGTCCCTTTTTACCCATATATGGAGATGTCCCTTTTTTACTCATATATGGAGATGTCTGTTTCTGTCTGTCTACCGTGTCCCTTTTATGCCCATATATGGAGATCTCTGTATTTGTCTGTCAGTCCTTGTCCCTTTTATTCCCATATATGGAGATTCCTGATGTCATCAGTATATGCCCATATATAGGCATGCCCTCTTTTGTGCCCATATCTGGCTCGTGGTTTATTTATGGTTATGTTGTCATAGTGACGTGGCCTAGGTTTGTTTATGTTGTCGTAGTTTTCGGCCGTGGCTGAGTCAGAATGACATGAGTGTGACGTCAGAGGTCGGTCCGCCCGCCATTCTTCCGGCCAGCCGGTCCTCCTTTAAGCCAATTTTAATATAGGATAAACACAATCAGCTTACATCAGGTGATGTCATAGAACAATCGTTTGTAGTTGTTGAAGCTAATTACTAATTAATTAACTAAGGCATATCTTTTGGATATTTACTGATAAAAGACAGAGAAATACCATCTTTAAGTAGTCTCTTTTATTGACTAGTATATGCCGGTTAAGCGACGAATTGATCATGCATGTCCGGAGTTTTCCATATTTACAGAGAGGTCCCAGTCTGTAGCACTATGGATGTTAGTCGTGGAAAAGGAGGAGGGAAGACATTTGCAGCACTGTAGTTGTAGTAAAGCAGGAGAAAGGAAGATTAAAACGAGGACAATGCAGAAGCTTTTGTGATGGTAAATCCCATGGGTTGTGTCCCCAGAAACTGACCAATCGTTGGCAAATTGGCCACAGTGGATATGAAGAAAAAAAACGTCTTGACCAGAGCAGCTCCCCAAAGACGGGTAAACCTTTTCCAACTAGCTGCATACTGCAGTATGCAAAGATAATATAATTTGCACGCTGCAGTATGCAAAGATAAGATAGTATAATATAATATAATTTATATTATCTTTGCATACTACAGTATGCAAAGAAAATATCATTTAGATTATCTTTGCATACTGCTGTATAGAGGCACTCACCTTTACTCATCCCTACTCATCTCATCTCTACTCTTTTCTCCGCACGATTTTTTGCATTTTGTACTTCAATTTCAAATAGTATTTATTTCAACTAAATACTACTTAGTATATAGAGATATGTTGATCAGAAGACAGTCGTCACTTGTCCAAGTCAATGAAACATTCCTAAGAAAGCTGAATTTCTCTGGTAAGTATCACAGACCCGCGTCCCCCAATCTTTATTCTCCACTCACATCAATTCAAATCAGATAAGCTCGCACGGAATCTAGGGTTTAATTATAGACCAGACATACGCATTTGGACATCAATCCCCCCTCTAGCCTAACGGCATGGCTTTGGACAAGAGAGGGATTTGCATAAATCAATCTTTACCTCATCTTCTCTTGTATCTTCACAGCCAGCCCTGTTTCATTGCCTCTGAAGCTGTCCTGTTCCTCTGTCTTCTCGTTCAATTAGCTGTTTACAAAAGGTGCGCCAAAAGTGCTCAGTCTCTTTGAGCTCAGTGCTCAAACTAACAAAGAAAACTGCAGAGTTACTAGAGTTTTCCTTTTTCTCCTTTGTGCATATAGTGTTTTGTATTTGTTGATGACATGTATTATTATGTAAATTTCCCCTGTTTTGTGTTATCCTTTAATACAAATCTTAATGTCTGACTATACCACGTGCTGTTTACATTTATTATGACCAATTCAATCAATAAAAAAAAAACGTGGTTGCAGGTTCCCAAATAGTTATGCTGAATAATAATAATAACAATAATATTAAATGGTGTCATCTTTTAGTTGTGGTGGTATTTGCCAAGTACATTTGCACATACTGTACCTAGAAATATTTTACCCATCCTAGGAGCAGTTAATGCCATTAATATGGCGCCCGGGGAGCAGTTAGAGTCAAATTTTCTTGCTCAGGGACACTTCAGGGACATCTTGACATTTTTGCTGCCGTCTCCAAGACAAAGTTCATGGTGTTCAGTAATATATATATTTTTTTAAATAGCCGATCGTAGTGGTGTCATTCAGGATATGCCAGTCATGTTTCTAGGCTTTTCTTGCTAGGGTGAGGGTAGCAGCCTCTCGTCAGAGGCCGGCCGGTACAGTTCCTGCTAGGACTGGCAGGTACTGTAGAGCAGCTATGATCCGGAGAGCGTTGTTAATGGCAGCATCAACCTTTTTGGCATGTGGGCTTCTGCACCCGGCTGGGGCACTGTACCAAGAAAGACAATCCCACACCTCACCGCTAGTACAAGAAAAGGGGTCCCCTGAGTGGGTGTTGTTGCCTCTCCCGGCCCCCATCCCGTCATCTCCCTAACCCTTAACCCTATATAACATTTTGACTGAGCTTATTTTACTTGTAGTGGAGTACATTTTACCAGGAGTATCTGTACTCTTACTCAAGTACTGCGGTCGAGTACTTCGTCCACCTCTGCTCCCTAGGGGTCCCGGACCCCCTGTTGAAGACCCCTGTTCTAGGTAACATAATTCAGATACAACTTACATTTTGAATACCGGGTGGAAATAGGGTACGTAATTTCTCTTCTTCAAACATTTCTCTTGAATTCAAACCAATTTTTTTGTGTCTTCTTGGCTGAAACAAAACTGTTGTAGTTGGACTGTGGAAGTAAACCACTGTCCACAGGGCACAGAGTGCATCTCTATGTATTTCTCCTAACATATCACCCATGAATATGATTTATGACTTCCCCAAACGACCCTGACGCAAACACAATTGTTCCTCTATACTCTATGTAGGTATCAGAAAGCACCATAATAATGTGGCATTGCTTATTTTTCATGGGGAGAAAAACCAACCCGAGCAGGTGAAATTACTCTTTGTTTTTATAGCGGATGACACATCCACACTATACACTGCTGTGGAAAATGTGGACATTCTGGACTGGTTGTACCTTTAGGTATTTCATATTCTCCATGGCGGTTTGGGGGTAGACTAAGCTCTCTCTCTCTCTCTCTCTCTCTCTCTCTCTCTCTCTCTCTCTCTCTCTCTCTCTCTCTCTCTCTCTCACACACACACACACACACACACACACACACACACACACACACACACACACACACACACACACACACACACACACACACACACACACACACACACACACACACACACACACACACACACACACACACACACACACACACACACACACACACACACACACACACACACACACACACACACACACACACACACGGTTGATGGGTTTTCAACTGCCAGCTGTGCGATGTGCTTAGACAACCATATCTTCTGTGAGTCATTCTTTCTTAAAAAAGCTTATAGGATGGTATGTTAATGACAACAGGCCCACTCACAAACTGTATTCATGTGTACATACATACACATAGAAACCATATTGGTGCTGTCGGGCAGAAATATCTATCTCCATATTTTAACTTGTTATGTATTTGTTTTCCCAGAGCTTGTGGATCTGCTAAAAGATGCTTTTGTGTGACGCTGTAGGGTGATCAAGTAGGGCGTTCATTTACGAAAATGAACGTTAAAATATGGAGATAGGAGGTTTCTGCCCGACAGCAACGATATCTATCTTGAAGTTGTGAATCCTTGTCTTAGACATCTTTTAGTATATGCACATTTTATTGCACAATTTCTGCAAACACTTCGTCAAAGTGCCACAAGGGTTTTTACAATCAAACTCTCTTCACTTTTTCAACTGTCAAAACCTCACACCACAGAGCAGACAGGTCAACAAATCAGACAGAGAAACTGCACCTTCCAAATCCTGACTGTCACTTGGCTCTGGAACACAGCTGGAGGTAACTCCGCCACAGCAGGACTCTGAGCATCATGTCACCCCACACAGCTGGTAGCACCTCTGGGTACTTGACTGACGCTCTCGTCTCCGGCTCCTCTAAAGGTGACTCTCCAGCTAACGGACTACTATTTCAGACTACCACAGACTACTACTGGCAAAAGTTGGCATTTAGTTCAGCACAAACTGTCGGCGACGTTAATACAATATAACGTATACAATTGTGGTATGTGGTCAGGTTTAGGCCTGGCTCAGGGAAGAGGACTCCCCTGCCATGCATAGTTCACCATGGGCAACGTTGGAGGTGCGACAGGCCTAGGAAGGAAGACCATCCCTCTGTATGAAATAAAAGGGGTTTTTAGTCTCCCTAATCTTCTATTATGATATTTTGATTGTGTCAAAGGTCATGTCTCACTTAGACACAGGATCTGACACAAATTTTGATCTGATGTTAAAGATTACATTTGTCCCCCGAGCAAGCAGGTTCTATTAGCTCAATGGTAAAAATGTCAGCGCTTAAGCAGGAAACCGGGTTCAAATCTGGGGTAGAAGAGGAAAGTTACATAGTGCTGCTTTAAAGTCTCTCTTTGATGCCACCACCACGGGCAGACTTTTAAACTGGCATACGCAAGAATTTTCCCCGTTATTACGGGGGCGCACATCTCCAAAGTGTACCTTTTGTGTCAAGACATACTTGTCAGCTAAAGCTGCTGCTTCTGGAACGGTAGACGCTCATGAAATAATAGTAGCAATGCCCTGGGATGGAATTCTTAAATTGCTCCAGTTGCCTGAAGGACTCCACTCAACCGTATGGGGTTTAAGTGGTTAAAGCCATAACAAAGGTACGGAAACCAATGTAGTGTGGAGGGGAGATCAGTGGGATAAGTAGTGTTGGTGTGCAAGGGACTGGAGATAGTGTAAGTTTATTTTTATGTTTACACCTGTATGGCATAAAAAACACTTGAAATCATGCATATCAAATGATTTATTTAAATGGCGTAAATACCACTGAATAATTTGTGGATGTGGGCGGAACTTTTTTTGTTGTTGAAAATTACAACTAAATCAATTAACAATAGAAAGTCTCCTTAAATGCAATAAGAGATGATGAGTAAAATTAAGAAAAACTACTAAGCATTTATTTCCATCCAAGCAAAAACATTTAAAACATTGATTAAGTGCGTGGCTGGGTCGTGAAAATCGACCAAGAAAAATTAATCACACCCTTCCAAGCATCATGAGTTTAGGTAGTTAAGATTCACACTCACAAAGAACCAGAGTTATATAACAACCCATGTGGTCTGTGTTGTTGGAATACTGGAACATCATGAATCATCAGGACTTACTTTGCCTGTCGTTTTTTTTTGCAACAAACGACTGCCTGCCAATAACCCACACAGCACTCGATATCATCATTCAGCTGCAACACAAGTTGACGTTTTAGACGGCAGCGGCGCAGCAGGGTAGCAGGGTTTCCTCCTGCGCAGATGAAAAACCCACAGGTCTGTGCTGTGGGCAGGAACACAGTTTAGAACTGTAACTGTTGTTTATGTTATGTTGACCTAACATCAACAGATTTGTTTTCTTGTTGGAAATGCGATCAAGACGGGTTGTAGGTGGGTTTTGGCAAGCAGCTGCTGTCCCCTCTTCCCAGTAGCCTATTGTGTGTACCAATTCAATTTAAATTGTATTGAAGTGTCAAATCACAACAAGTTGTCTCAAGACACACACGTTGAGCAGAGACCCGACATTGTCCCACCCTGAGCAAGCAATTTGTGCGACAGTGGCAACGAAAAACTCCCCCTTAACCGGAAGAAACGTCATGCAGGCAGACCCAGGCTCTATAGCATTGGTTCTCAAAGTGGGGTCCGGGGACCCCCAGGGGTACTTGAGGGGATACCAGGGGGTCCCCAGCTAAATGATTTGTAGGAACCAAATGGACCCTTATGGGTCTGTAACTCTGAGAGTATACAAATGGAACGGGTCCATTTGGTTCCATTTGTACACTCTCAGAGTTAAATTATCATTGATTTTACAATATGAATTGGGGTCCCAGAGATAGAAATGCCATTAAATGGGGGACGGTAGCCTAAATGCATGTCAAACTGGGGGTCCTTAAATTACAATGATTGAGAATCACTGCTAGAGCCGTAAAAAATCTTCTCTTATGGGGGTCCCTGGCATATCTTTTCAAATGGGGGTCCGCGGGCTAATAAGTGTCAATTTGGGGGTCCTTGACATGAAAAAGTTTGAGAACCACTGCTCTATAGGGTGGGCAGCCATCTGCCTCGACCGTGTTGGGGTGATGTTCCCCACAGAATAGGGATTCTAGGTTTCAAATGGTTAATGTAAAAACAAAAAGAGCACAAAGATTTGGCGGCCCCCCCCCCCCCCCCCCCCCCCCCCAAAGTAACTCTGAGGACCCCCTAGGAGTCCCGGACCCCCTGTTGAAGACCCCTGATCTAGGGTGTGAGAAGGATGAGACTTGTTTGGCTAGATAAAGAACGGATTGAATCAGCTTAAGTTGGACAAACATGGACCAGGAGAGTTGTGTTGATTATTTGTCTGCTTGTGTAGAAACACTTATTGATGTGAATCCTGTGACTGAGAGGTAATTGTGTGGATCATTGAAAACCACAGCGAGAGTCCAGTGACTCAACACGTTAACACTGAAAGTGGGGATTAAAACACATGCCCTGTTGTTGCATATCTTTCCCACATACGGCACTAATGCTAGTATCAATACTGGGTCAATGCTAACTAAAGGGACTAGTGTGAACACTGACACACGCACGCACGCACACACACACACACACACACACACACACACACACACACACACACACACACACACACACACACACACACACACACACACACACACACACACACACACACACACACACACACACACACACACACACAGTTCTCAGTCAGTCGCCACGACTGATTTCAGTCATTTGGATTCCATAGAAGCCAGCATGGAAGCATGTTGTGCAGTGCAGTGAACATATCCGATCTACAAGCTCTCCATGCGTCATAGATAGGATATTTTCGGTTATTATTTTAAGATTAGAGTACTAAAATGATTGAAAGTAGCATATCTACAAGCTCACAACGCGTCGCAATGCGACACGTTGTGAGCTTGTAGATCGGCTATTTTCAAATAGCCGTATAAAATAGGGCTAAAGTGGTTAATGTATGTTTTATAATATAATAATTTATATCTGCAAAGTAGCTAGTAGGCCTAACTAAAGTTTTCAAATAATTGTAGTGGAGTAAAAGTACAATATTTGCCTCTGAGATGTAGTGGAATAGAAGTAAAAGTATTGAAAATTGCTCCAGGAAAGTAAAAAATACCTCAAGATTTTACTTTTACTCAAGTACACTACTTGAGTAAATGTACTAAGTTACTTTACACCACTGCCCACACGTTCAGACAAGCAGCAGCCCAGACAGAGGGACTGTAACCAGCCCAGTCAGACTTACCTACCTGTACCACCCACACTTCAGACAGTCAGAGGGACTGTAACCAGCCCAGCAGACTAAACACAGTACACTCAGCTTCATACATACTTAACCTCAGTCTCACACTGAAACACTCTGCTTAGCCTTAGTATGCTAAACAATGACCACTTACCGCCATACTTACCTCACTCCAACTCAACAATATTGGACTCACGATATCGATACGATACAATATATGGCACTTTTTTTATTATGAAAATATATGGGGGGGGGGGAGCAAAATCAACAGGAAGTTAACATTTGTATTAAGAAAACAAACAGTACAGTTGGTGATGTTCTATATAGTCTGAATCAACTTTGTTTACGTTCGTTTACATGCTAAAGAGAGACTTTGAGAGCTGTTTAACCGTACAATGTAAGTCAATGTTTTCAGAATTATCAATTTCTAATCAATGGAGCAATATTTTTTTTATGTATTGTGCACCTTTGGAGTTACATCATGGCAAGGTAACTACACAACCCAAACCTCTACCAAAGTGGTCTTGCCCTTTAACACTTAACTCCAAACTGCTCCCATGGGTGCTGTATTAATGGTGCCTACTGCTCCTATTAGGATGGATAAATGCAGAGCACAAATGTCACGTTATGTGCGAATGTAATGTGACAAAAAAAATGTCCCAACGAAGTGAGAACATTATTTTAGAGAGAGGAGAGAGCAAAACAGACACGAACCACAAACCTAGAGGAAGTTGTCCCAGAGCAGTGATTCCACATTCACATATGAGGAAACTAACTCCCTGTGCAGTATACTGGTTGTTGTGAGTGCCAATACAAACAAGACTGAAATGGAAATGGTGAGATCTACCTGTCCGCCTTGGGAAAATGTAGCCCACATTTCAACTCCTCCTCATGGCTCTCTTTGCTGCCAAAACTCATACTCCCTAAAAATATGCATATCGCTGCTTTCGGGCAGAAACCTCTTATCACCATAATTATTTTAACTTTTCGTGAATTAATTAAATGTCCCTTCTTGATCATACTACAGCGTCAAAAGTAGCAGATCTACAAGCTCGAAAGTTTCGAGCTTGTAGATCTGCTACTTTTGCCATTTTTTAAAGTAACATTTTTGCACATATGAGGTTTCCCAACAGAGACGATATGCCACCTGCTATTTTACGGCTTTATAGTACAATCTGTTGGTCTGTCTGTCTGTCTGTCCAGACAGACAGACAGACAGACAGACAGACAGACCGTCCGTCCAGGACTTTGGTCCCAAACAAACAAATCGTCTGGCTGGGTGCCATGGAATTTTCTGGGCATCTTCTATCTTCGTAAATCCCATGGTCCCCCCATAGCCTTTCCTCTTAAAAGTGTGGCCGGCATTTCATCATCACTGGAGGTGATGAAAGGTGCTTTTCAGCAATTTTTTTAACTCCAGAGATAATATGCGTCGATTTTGTGTGAGTTCTGGACAAGTAGCAAAAAAGTATTTTGAATAAAATGCTAACAGGGTGCTTACAGTGTGCAGACAGACCAGGTGATAGACAGTCCACAGTTCTTGGCTTATCATTTCAACATTATTTCCGATTGATTCTTGAAAGCTACCGTTTTCCATTATATTTGTCTGTTCCTTTTCAGAACATATCAGTCATGTCACATTGCATATGCTTTTTACTTGTCCTAGTTTTGAGAAATTGCTTTGTTAAAATCACACAAAGCTCTTTACATTTATCAAGTCTAAAAGCAACCGCTAAGACAGCTTCTCAAATACAAATAAAGTTTGTGATGGAGTGAGACAGCCAATGTTCTAAAAAGGAACAACCTGCAATCTCACCACTGATGAATGAGAAGAAAGCAATCCTTTTGCAACCACCCACATCTTCTCTGACCGAGAATAATCCACAAGGAAAGTTTATTACAGCAGCTACGAAAACGCCAGTTTGTAATTAAACTGAGCCCAACTGAGAATATTTGTCTTCATTATACATGTATCAACAAATACTGCACATTGAATGGCATAGCCTAATTTAAGAGAATAACACGTTCTCATTAACAAGAAAATAATATGCAGATATAGACTTTTGGTGCCAGGGGTTTTGTCAAGTCATGCAGGCTAAATTTTTGTGAGGTCATGGCTACTGTGCAAGAGACCGTGCACATCTGACAGTATTGCAAACTCGCACAGTTTTTTCCCGTAGGCTACACAGCCCGCCGGGCTTCACTGTGTCCCAGACAGACAACAATATTGTAATGCTTCAGAGAAGATTAAACACTGGCTGGCTTCGGGGCAATTATGCGCAAAATTCTCCTATCCTCTGCCAGTGTCCAAGGGAAATTTAGAACATGCACTTGACAGAGTGCATTTTCTTTTTTCCTGGTGCACTTCGGCGGCCCACTACTCTCGCTGAATAGCGTTCAATGAGGCCAAGGCAGGGCCTACAATTTTCGACAGCGACTGAAGGAGCAGCCTGGTGATTACACCGTTTATAGACTGTCAGGGCGGCCAGACGGGCGGAGGAGATGTCACACATTAAAAGAACCCAGCACAACTGTCTGCACCCTGTGCTTCAAGAAACTCGAAGCTTAAAGAAACAAACAATTGTAGCTGTTAGAAAGTTCTCTATATCACAAATAACAGCGATCCTATAACACAGATGATGGATCCTATATCTATACCGCAAAAAAATAACGCCCCCCCCCCCAACCACTCCAAAATAGCAAAAGTAGCAGATGTACAAGCTCAAAAAGCATCGCTTCGCACCATATTTTGAGCGCTACTTTTGATGCTTTTGTGTGATGCTGTAGTATGATCAAGTAGGGCATTAATTTATGAAAAAACACAAAGAGTTAGAATATGGAGATAAGAGATTTCTGCCTGACAGCAACGATATGCATGCGGGTGGTCTCTCACACACACACACACACACACGCACGCGCACGCACACACACGCACGCGCACGCACACACACACCGAAAAACACATGTCATGGAAATCGTCATTGTTTTAATCCCTACAGTACAAAGATGCAAACAACACCACAAACATACAGTAGCACATTACCACACTTGCACATTAAAGCTGTCTCTGTTCCCCCTCTTCCCTGAGGTGGGTTTCTGTGCCTCAGCAGGAGTTTTATTGGTTTTACTGTCGGGAATGAGCTGTAATATCACAGCATTATTCACTGGACCGAATGACTGCGAGCAGTGAAATCATTCAGGGGGTGGTGGTGATGAGCTATCATGGATCTAATCCTAGATTTTTGGAGCGATAAAACACGCTGATGGGGCCTATAGGGGTCCTGAACATGCTGACTTTTGCAATTGTGAAAAGCTGCAATGGTGACATTACAATGTACTTTGTCTCGTGTCATATTCATCTCAATTTGCCGTCCTCGCCCCCCCCTGTCCAGAATACTGCCAGGTGGCAGTTCTTAAATGTTCTAATTCAGGAAGTACACTGCATGGCCACAGGCCTATGAGTGAAACAGTAAAGTGACAACTTTCAGGCACTGTAGCTGGAATGGGATCAATTCTGCTACATAAGGTTACAGATACGGTCTACGGGACCTCGTTGGAAACAAGACCGCAAGGACTTTTACGAACGGACCTTTTAGACAAAGTATTTTAAATGTAACTGTGCTGTTTTACATGTTTTGCCTAAATAAAATATGCCTAATAAAATATTCAATCAATCAATCAAACAGCGAACGGTTCTCGAGATACATGGATTACAGACGTACGTAGGTACCGTACGAACAGGCATATGTACAGAGATTCCCTGCATTTATTGTAAGATAAAGAGTGTAGAGAGACAGGAAACCGAAGACAGAGAGAGAGGGGATTCAGGTGCATCTTCAGTTACAGTAAGGATCTGGGAGTGGGGTTAATAACTGAGATTGTTCTCCATTTGGCTCCACTCGTCTTGCACAATGCATGCTGGGTATCATCCTGCTGACCTATCCATTCTCCAACTCCTACCCATATTTTACCCATGAAATCAACACTGCTGTGTAATGCAAATGGTAATTGCCTATCAGTGTAGCCACAGCCGTTGCTAGCCACAGCCGTTGCTGTACACAAATAAATGCCATGAAGCCTCATAGTGTTCACTTTGGCACCTCAATCTAATGTCAATGTTTGTACCCACATTGAATAAACATTTGTGGATTTTTGCCTATTTAAAGAGATATTTCAGTTTCAAACATGTTTAGGGTCATTGTAACGTCTACTCTGGCTTTTGCGAGCACCGCAGACTGTTTTTAAGTTGCTTGATTCAGTGTTTAGATCATTTTATCAGACACTCCTCCATTCCTATATAAACTTCAAACTCCATTTTAACCATGTTAGATTCATCGAAAACACCAGTCCTTGGTTCTGGTGACTGATATTGTCTTTTTTTTTTATATATATAATTTTTGGGGGAAAATGAAAATCAAATAAATGAAAAAAGTAGTTCAACACAGACCTCTCACATATTAGAAATATCAATATCAGTCACCAGAACCAAGGACGGGTGTTTTCAATGAATGTATCATCCATGATTAAAATGGAGTTTGAAGTTGCACTGGGTTTGTATCTAATGAAATGAATATCAAAAATGTAAATACTGAATCAAGCAACTTAAAAACTGTCTGGGCTGCTCACAAAAGCCAGAGGAGACGTTAAAATTACCACAAACATGTTTGAAAGTAAAACGTCCCTTTAACACCGCAAAGCGCCAGCAGTCACAGAACTGACATGAAGTTAGAGACAAACCCCTATTATCTAGCTCCTTCTGGCCACAAGCCATTATTCCATTTCCCTTCCCTCCCTCCTATTACACCACCCTCACCTTCCTGCCTCATTGGCGGCTGATTGCTGTCACCACACAAGGTGATTTGTGTCACAGAGCGACTGTCACACAGGTCCCTTTTATCTTAGTGTCCATCTGTCAGTGTCGGTCAGCGAGGCCACCAGTCTGTGTCCAGAGGAACGTGATGTCCAGCGTTGGCTGCTCCGCTGGGTGGCCTCACTGATGACTTCACCACTGTTGCCAAATTTTGCAAGCGAAATAAGCAACGACGTCTATGAAAACAAGGCCAGAAGATGCGACGAGGCCCCATGAGCACTTTAAACCTATACACATTGGCTATTTGAAAATAGACGATCTACAAGCTCACAACGCGACACGTTGCAAGCTTGTAGATTTGCTATTTTCAAAAGAAAATCCTGAAAAAAGGGAAATATTTTTAATATTTCAACACAAATCTGTTATGGGGGTCACTGGCACAACATAATTTAAGATGGGGGGGTGGACAAATAGATTCATTTGGGGGTCCTTGACATGAAAACATTTGAGAACCACTGCTTTAAACAACATTTGGGAAGGAAGCCCAAATAAGCAACTACACTTTAGAACCAAGCTCCAAAAAACTGCAACCCACAACTACCAATATTTACAATAAAATTAGCCCAAAGTCGCGTATAATAAGCAGACATGGCAACACTAGACTTCACTGTACGATTGGCAGCAAAAAAAATGTTTTCCCAAATATACATTTTCTGCTTGATAAAGAGCTGGAGAGACATGGAGACTCCTGCTACTGAACAAACACTCTATATATGATTACTATCACAATATAGAGCTATTTAACTCTTTCTTTTTAACAAAGAAATAGCACTTACCCTACCTTTAAGGCATGTGAGCCCTGCTATCAAGTGCAATTTCTGTGTCAGTGTCTGTGGAGCAAATCCTGACAGTTGTCACCGTCTTGGCAGTTGTCACAGACTGCATGACGCTGTGGGGTTTGAGGGCTTCCATTTCTCTGATGCATTACCGTGTGTGTGTGTGTGTGTGTGTGTGTGTGTGTGTGTGTGTGTGTGTGTGTGTGTGTGTGTGTGTGTGTGTGTGTGTGTGTGTGTGTGTGTGTGTGTGTGTGTGTGTGTGTGTGTGTGTGTGTGTGTGTGTGTGTGTGTGTGTGTGTGTGTCCACCCGCGTACATATTGTCGCTGTCGGGCAGAAACCTCTTATCTCCATATTTTATCTTTTGTTTTTTTTCCCGTAAATTAGCGGCCTACTTGATCATACTACAGCGTCACACTAAAGCATCAAAAGTTGCAGATCTACAAGCTCAATACATGTTTTGAGCTTGCAGATGTGCTACTTTTGCTATTTGTGTGTGTGCGCACGCACACAAATAGCAAAAGCACAGCTGTGTGTGTGTGTGTGTGTGTGTGTGTGTGTGTGTGTGTGTGTGTGTGTGTGTGTGTGTGTGTGTGTGTGTGTGTGTGTGTGTGTGTGTGTGTGTGTGTGTGTGTGTGTGTGTGTGTGTGTGTGTGTGTGTGTGTGCGAGCGCACGTGACCACCCGCTTGCATACCGCTTAAGCTTGTCGATCTGCTACTTTTGCTGTTTTTCAATTTGAATCGTGAAAAGTAACAGTTTTGGACATAATGAGGTTTCCACCCGACAGACGATGCACTGTAATTGCTAGCATGAAATTGTGTATTTAAAAAAATTGTGCAAATGACTCTAAAGCATGAAACTTTATAGACTACATAATAAGACTCTCTTGTTTATGGTTTATGCCATAAACCATAAACAAGAGATTGTTTTATGCCGTATGAGCCATGATTCTATATGCAATGCTATCGCAAAGGTATAGGAGTGGTTAGGATATCTCTGCTGTCCAAGATATAAACTATATAAAACATTTTAAAATAACACAATAGTGCCTCATCAAAGTTGGTATGGTGACTTTATACATGGTCAGATACTTGAAT
This sequence comes from Gymnoscopelus microlampas, assembly GCF_963454915.1. Taxonomy (NCBI): domain Eukaryota; kingdom Metazoa; phylum Chordata; class Actinopteri; order Myctophiformes; family Myctophidae; genus Gymnoscopelus; species Gymnoscopelus microlampas. The sequence continues at coordinate 5,198,092 of NC_139959.1, read as the reverse complement.
GTCCTACTCCTTATATTATCACTTTGACCAAATCCAGCTCAAGTGGAGTTGGGAGGTTTTTGACCAGATAGTTGTTTTGTCCATCATTGATTAAAATGACAAAGTCAGACGAACAAAAGAAAAACCTGAGTGGGAGTTAAGTGGTTTGACCGACAGTTTGAGGATCCAATGAAGTTAGGAGGTTAGTCAGAAGCTCTTTTTAATACTTTTCGTTGGTTCAATAATTTGTAAAACCCAGGAGGCCGATTTGTGCAAAACACATTTTTGATCATGAACGCAGTGTGTGATTTCCGTGAAATTTTGCATGCACATTCCCACTAGGCCAAAGAAGAAATCCCCCCCTTTTCACATTGGCCTGTTATAGCGCCACCAGCAGGTCTAATTTAGCAAAACACATTTTTGCAACAAAATGCCTCAAATCATGAATGCACGCTCATTCCCACTAGGCCGAGGAAGAAATGCCACCCTTTTCACATTGGCCTATTATAGCGCCACCAGGAGGCCACAATAACGACGTGACCTGGCGGAGACCTGTGCTCCGAGGAGCACTTTTTCTAGTTTCTGTCTGTTTCTGCCCTGGAGAAAGGTATTCCTGCCTAAATGTTATCAGATCCGTCTCAATTACTGCAACTATTTAGTTAAAAAGGAGTGAATCACGTAGAGTTGATTAAAAATGCAGCTGCTAGACTGGAACTTAAGAGAAGTTACCACATTGCATACATATTAGCATCCCTCACTGACTTCACATTGTTTAAACTACATGTTAAGATTGTATTGACCACATAGTAGATGGATTATATTTGTACAGAAAAAGCTGCATTCACGGTTTCAGTCTAGTATAGCAACTAAAGAGGTGGCCTGGCATTTGCCATTAGGGCACCAAAGTTCATTATTGTATTTTGTTTTGTTTTACTTCATTTCTTTTGTATTCTATTGTATTCTATTCCATTATATGTTTACCATTGTCTGCCACAGTCTACATTATAATGTTAACAATAGTGCTGTATAAATAATAATAATAATAATAATGATTATTAGTATCGTTATTATCCCCTCTTGGTCACTCATCTATTGTGTCTTACGTAAATACATTTTTGTTCGTAAAAACGTCAGTCAATCAGTCAATCATCAATCAATCAATCAATCAGAGGGGTAAAATGCCTGCATTATAAATTCTAAGGAGCATCACTTAGCACTGATCAAAGGGCTTGGAAGACAGCCACATGACAAAATGTTGATGCACCCATACATCATACATGTATTCATGAAGGCCTACACATTCTGAACAAGGCACATGCTGACATGCACGCACGCACGCACGCACGCACGCACGCACGCACGCACGCACACACACACACAGGACAGTGAAAATGCACAATGAATTAATGCATGGGGCAAAGCGCTGCACATTCAAGTTATTGCTTATTCTCTCTTCCGTGGAGAATATGGCCAATGAATAATACATTTGTGAATAAACACACATATTGACTTGACTGTAACTCTAGGAATACACCATAGATTACACTTGAGATTTGGTCGCCATCCTTTTCGCTCAACCCATTATTTCATAATCACTGATATAAGCATATTTCTCAATTTAACTCTTTTCCCATCTCCTACCTCCAGCTATCTGGAGGTGAATTATCATATCTTAGTAGTATTATCATATTTTCAAAGGAAGCAGAGCCCAAGCATAATGGTGAAAACACAGCATTTTGTGCCACGCTACTGTATAACCAACACCAGCG